>NW_027467752.1:0-2500 GCF_046742065.1 Oratosquilla oratoria
AAGACAGCAGTTGACCTTTGGCGCGGGTCCGGTCTCATCGCCAAGACGACTCATTCTTGCCAAGATCTAGATTTGTCTTGGTTGGCCAGCAGCAGCAGCATTTTCGCCCAAGACTACCCAATAGGACGATGGATTGGTGGCCTTTTTAAGAGATTCTTTTTTCAACCGAGCAGTTTAAGAACATAAAGGAGGAGACTGCAAGAGACCATAGGGTCTACACTAGGCAGTTCCGTGTCCATGAACACCTATCATCCCCACCCATGAAGTTATGTAACCGTTTCTTAAAACAACAGATAGTTTCAGCGCTCACTAGTACAATTGACAGTGACTAAATCTATTCCATTCGTTGATCACTCGGTTGGTATACTAATTCATGACTATTTTCTTCTTAAACCTATTTTTTTTTTTCATTTTCTATTGCAGTGTTTCTGACTTGTGTGTTTTTTTTAACATAGACTGGTTCATATTTCGTATTAATTTATTTTTCTTTTGGTCACATCAGGAATATATCAGAGAAATTCGGATTTTTTTTTAAATACCTATCGATCTATATAATTGGAGTTTCTCCCCCTACGCCTTATAAGGAACACGCCTATTCCCACCCATTCCACTCCCCTCCACCTCCCTCTCATCTTAGCTCCTCGTGGATGACGGGTCATCCCTGTATCCCGTCCACCGCCCGAGGCAGAAGCAATGCAGCAAGACACAGCACATCCATGATCCTAGCCTTCATATCAAACCAAAGGCTGCACAGTGGGAGTCAATTTAGTTCAGTTACCATCTTCTTTTTCTTCTTCAATCATCAACCATCAAACACCAAAACATACACCATAGAACTGGATGAATTAACCTAGTCTGTGTCACTTCCCCCATTTGAGAGGCAACCCCCACGGCCTAATCAAACATTTTGACTCCAAAGTAAAGCAATTTAAAGCCGAGCATTATAGTGAGAGAACTAATTGGTGTCCATTTTTATTTTTCCTTTTTTTTATCACTAAAGAAAACTTTTGTACCCATTACGGAAACAATATAGCCTCTGTACATTCCACTGTACTGTAGTGACATACAGGGTCAGACAAAATGAATTTATCACATTTTTAGTTTAAAAAAAATAATCATCTTCCTCAAGGATCAGAAATGGGATGAGTGAACGACATTTTTCTGTCGTGTGTGTGTGTGTGTGTGTGTGTGTGTGTGTGTGTGTGTGTGTGTGTGTGTGTGTGTGTGTGTGTGTGTGTGTGTGTGTGTGTGTGTGTGTGTGTGTGTGTGTGTGTGTGTGTGTGTGTGTGTGTGTGTGTTTTGATCCGACTATGCACTAAATAAGGGGGAACATCGGATTTAATACATATGTAGGATCAAAATGGCTTGGAAAAAACGATGGAGCAGTTCGCTTGGCCAATTCCAGCCGGTAATTTCAGCTCCATGGTTTGATGACTTAGAGAATGAGTGATAATGAACGATAACTAAAGACGTGGTCACGCTTAGACGTAAACGTGTGGTATACTCCTTATCTCTACGTTTCACATTATTTCGCCCACCAGGAGTCCGATTTTTTTTTTTTTTTTTTTGGGGGGGGGTGAAGATTCACGAAAGAGAAAAATTTAACTCGACAATGGCTGACCAGAGGGTTAATGAGATATTTTTATTGTTCTATTTTTTAGCATTTCATTATCCATAATTTATTATTATATTATCATTATCACTATTATCATTATTAGCATTATTGTTATCATTGTTTTATTGTTATTGTTATTATTGTCATCATCATCATCATCATCATCATCACCGCTACCATCACCACCACCATCACCACCACCACCATCACCACCACCACCATCATCACCATCACCTTCATCACCACCATCACCAACATCATCACCATCATTATCATCACCATAGTCCATTACCACCATCACCAACATCATCATCATCATCACCATCACCATAGTCCATTACCACCATCACCAACATCATCACCATCACAGCCATCACCAACATCATCACCATCACAGCCATCACCATCATCAATACCACCATCATCACCATCACCTTCATCACCATCATCACCATCATCATCACCACCATCACCATAGTCACCATTACCACCATCACCAACATCATCACCATCATCACCACCATCACAGCCATCACCATCATCAATACCACCACCATCACCAACATCATCGCCATCATCATCATCACCACCACCATCACCACCACCATCACCATCACCTTCATCACCACCATCACCATAGTCACCATCACCAACATCATCACCATCATCATCACCACCATCACCATAGTCACCATCACCAACATCATCACCATCATCACCACCATCACCGCCATCACCACTATCACAGCCATCACCATCAACACCACCATCACCAACATCATCGCCATCATCATCATCACCACTATTATCACCACCATCACCACCACCACCACCATCATCACTATAATTACTAATATCATTATTACTATTATCTTTATATAGACC
>NW_027467752.1:7500-47500 GCF_046742065.1 Oratosquilla oratoria
CTCTCTCTCTCTCTCTCTCTCTCTCTCTCTCTCTCTCTCTCTCTCTCTCTCTCTCTCTCTCTCTCTCTCTCTCTCTCTTTTTTCTTTTTCTTTTCGGGAGGTTTTAAAAATTCTTAAATCCACAGCAAAAGGATTTAAAATCGGACCCAAAAATAGATCTTAAACTTTCGTGGCAAGCTGTGGTTGCTGCCGGTACCAGTTTTTACTTTCCTCCGAACATTTACTGGAAACACCCAATTGGGGCCCAGGAGTGTCATGGACAACTGGCGCCGATCTGAAAGGTTCCAGGTTCAGATCCCTTCCGGTGCAGCATTTTGCGAAAGTGAGAGAACGAAGAAGAAGAAAAAAAAAATGTCGACCTGTTTTTATGGAGGGTAGTTAGGTCCATGCTGCGATCTACTACAAGACGTCACGTTTAACCGCACTAGCATGAATATGGAAGCATGAGGAGGAAGAAGGTCAGGAGCCTACGCCAGGAGGCGCTGAGTGCTGCTGCCTGAGCCGTCACCTTTGCCCTATTATGTATTTGGGCTGTTGGAGTAGGTAACTCACAGTCACTGCTGGGAATTGGAGAGCAGTGCTGGACTCGAACCCACAACTAAGCTAATGTGAGACTAGTACGCTTCCGATGGCCACCAACATAAAAGATTAAAAATGATATTTCCAACCAAGTTTAACTTCAAGATTTAAATTATTTCCTTCCTTGTGAGGGGA
Source organism: Oratosquilla oratoria (assembly GCF_046742065.1). Classification (NCBI taxonomy): domain Eukaryota; kingdom Metazoa; phylum Arthropoda; class Malacostraca; order Stomatopoda; family Squillidae; genus Oratosquilla; species Oratosquilla oratoria. The sequence goes on from NW_027467752.1 coordinate 8,215, forward strand.
GAAATCTGCCTCGTAGGAATGGAGTGGGAACGAGGTTATTGTACGAATGTTATAAATGTTCCTCATGAACAAACCCCTCTCCATGTTCCTCTTTCATCATTTCCCGCGGCTGAATAAAATCGCCCGGCGGCAGACAGGACAAATGTGAACAGACTCGAGGTGGTGAACTGCCCAGCACTTATCTGGCACCAGATCCAAGTTGTTGAGATCTGGCGCCAGGCCCGAGTTGTTGAAATCTGTCGCCAGACCCGAGTTGTTGAGATCTGGCGCCAGGCCCAAGTTGTTGAAATCTGGCGCCAGGCCCAAGTTGTTGAAATCTGGCGCCAGGCCCGAGTTGTTGAAATCTGGCGCCAGGCCCGAGTTCTTGAATTCCGGCGCCAGGCCCGAGTTCTTTGAATCTGGCGCCAGGACCGATTTGTTGAAATCTGTCGCCAGACCCGAGTTGTTGAGATCTGGCGCCAGGCCTGAGTTCTTGAAATCTGGCGCCAGACCCGATTTGTTGAAATCTGTCGCCAGACCCGAGTTGTTGAGATTTGGCGCCAGGACCGAGTTGTTGAAATCTGGCGTCAGGCCCGAGTTGTTGAATTCCGACGCCAGACCTGATTTGTTGAATTCTGGCGCCGGACCTGATTTGTTGAAATCTGGTGCCAGACCCGAGTTGTTGAAATCTGGAGCCAGATGACCTCATACCGGAGGGTTCAGTTCCCGGACGTGATGTCAACCGCCGCCTCCTCTTCCTCCCTGAGTTCGTTTGTTTGTTAAATGTGCTGACGGTCTCGGCCCTATTTGTTGGATGTAAACTGACCCTTGTGGTATGCTCTGCTCGAATCTGGGTACCCCACTGTTAGTTCATCTGTGGGTGGGTGGGAGTGGGTGTGGGGGGGTGCGGGGTGGAGTTCTGTTTGTTCTGGCTCCTCAGGTACCCAGAGGGTTTCCATCGGGGCGAACCCGGTTCTTCAAGGAACATTTGGGACCCTTGAACCGTGTACCATCTCACAAAAAAAAAAAAAAAAAAAAAATCCCGTAAGGTCATAGGTAATACGGTCGATATCTCTTACGATATTTGGCGGTTCCCAGGTTGTTCAACGTTTAAGAATACGGTGACTTTTTTTTTTTTGGGGGGGGGAGAAGGGGCGATGGAATTGGGGTCCATCAGCGCGTCCACTTCCTGGGTCTCTCTATTGTCACCTCAGCTTTCCTCTCTCCGCCGTTCTGAGTACGACAATTAGTGTTGTATCGAAGGATGTCACACGTGTGGGTGTGGAAAAATAGGGCTCGTGCGGAAAGATTCCCTCTTCTCTCGGAAACTCGACTCTTTTTGGGAAAATGAGGCGAAACAAATAGAGGGGATTGAAGGAGAAAGAGAGATCATTTAAAATGTTTAAAGTGAATATGAATTTACACGGTGGTACGCTGACACACACACACACACACACACACACACACACACACACACACACACACACACACACACACACACACACACACACACATATTTTTGCTGTTTGAAATGTGTAGATATTAAAAGAATGTTATTGTGTACCGTAGCTAGGAAAAAATATATAGAATACACCATTATAATTCAAAGTTTAAAAACTGCTTTGTAACACTGTTTTGTAAGCCTTCTAGTTAATAACTTCACCTTTGTCGACATTTCTGGTATACAAAAAAGAAAAAAAAACGGTATCCGGGGCCCCTTGGGCAACTACAACTGAGCAATAACCTTTTGCCAAATAGGTGTGTCATATGTCTTTGGACGATGTTTCATAACTGTTCGTATACCCAGGATGCTGAATCCCGTTTTTGTGTTCATCCTGTTTCCAGATTCCACGTCTTTAGATCGTAGCTAGAAGTACTGGTTGTTTGTTATCTTTATGGACCAAAAGTCCTCCTGTCAGTATGCTCCTCCTTTGTAATCCTTTGTAAGAGATGCAGGTAGCAAGCCTCTCTTGTTAAATTTGCAGAACATTTCTGTCTTGTGAATTTCAGTAGTGAGATTAGGTAATTAGATTTCTATTTTTTTTTCAAGATTTGACCTGAATTAAGATTGCTTTGAACCCTATACTTAAAAATGACATGATTATACTTTATTGGTGTTTAGATCTATATGTGATGACGGTGGTGATGATGGAATAAATAATAGTAAAGATGACGGAGACTGTGATGATAATGATGACTGGTGAAGACAATTATGATAATAATGACAATGGTGATGATGACGATGTTGAAGACAATAACGATGGTAACGGTGAAGATGCCGATGCGATGACATGATGACGACAAAGATGACGATGATGATGACAGTGTTGACGATGCTGAAGACAATGACGATGGTAACGGTGAAGATGACGATGAGATGACATGACAAAGATGACGATGATGACAATAATGACGATGCTGAAGAAAATGACGATGGTAACGGCATAGATGACGATGTGATAACATGATGACGACAAAGATGACGACGATGATGACAGTGATGACGACGGTGATGACAGTGATGACGACGGTGATTAACCTGACGGACAGCAATAACGACTCATCCCACTGTTATTTATTGTTAAGGTGTCAAACGTGTTAACGACAATAACACCAAACTCGACGCTGTGATCTGATGACCTTTTCCTTCTCTCCTCCACAGCAACCGTTGGCTACAGCGCATACAAGCCAGTGCCCCCTCCAAAGCCTTTCACATACTCCACATACTCCACCTCGTCCTCCGCAACTTCCTCCACCATCAACACGACCATAGCGGCAACAGCAGCCTCCTCTTCCTCTTCCTCCTCCTCCTCCGCCTCGTCCTCGAGTGGAGCGGCCTCAGAGTCGACTGCGCATGCGTCCAAGTCGGTGGGAGCAACGGCGGATGACGTCAGGACGGGTAAGATGGAAATTAAATTTTATGAACGTTGAATGTTGTCATGATTGAGTACTGTTTATCTATTTGTTTGTTAATTTATTTATTTTATTTTATTTTATTTTATTTTATTTTATTTTATTTTATTTTATTCTTTTTTTTTTTTCGTCTGAAGGATCAACGTTGTACTCTTCAAATGGACCACCACCTCTTTTGAACCACATTCTGGTGACGGACCAGGGCCACTTCCACACCCACTCGACCAAGTTCCCGGTAAGTTCCCCCCGAAGACCATCGCGAGTCTCTTTCAGGTTTCCTTCGAAGTATTTTCAGAGAGACGCGAGGGGCTTCAAGTCTTTTTTTTTTTTTTGGGTGGGGGGTGGGGGGGGAGGGTTCCACGTAACATGGTATAGATGTGCACTGAACATTTTCGGTTTCGGCAGACTTCTCGGACATCCTTATGCATGTGTCATTTCCCTTCCTCCTTATCTTCTTCTATTCTAATTATATACTGTCCTGGGAGTGATTCTGGGCTGAATAAAATCACCTGTCGTTAGCCAGAATAAAATATTAAAAAGGTTCATCGATAGGGTTAAATTTTTAAGTACTTTGATGAACATAGGTGTGTGTGTGTTGTGTGTGTGTGTGTGTGTGTGTGTGTGTGTGTGTGTGTGTGAGTGAGTGACTGTGTGTGTGTGGGGGGGGGGGGGTCACGCTCTATTTTGAGTCCCGTCATGGGTCGACGCTTTGGCGACGAAGAAAAGTGTCTACAAAAAAGCCTTACAAGGTCTCATTTCTGTCCTCCCTTTCCTCTAAAAGATTCACGTTCTAATGTCTAAAGGGCCTTTCTAAGACTGGATAACTTGGCCGGTTCTAGTTCTTAAGAACATGGCTACTAACAGTGAATAAACCACTAATAAATAAAAAAATCTATGTACTAATTATATTAAAATCTTTTTATTTTTTCTCATGGTCAATCTTTGATTATCTCTGACTTTGCAAACCATGCATCTAGTCTTTAAAATAATTATTTTTACTTTTTCTAGATGACTAAAATCTTTATAGAAATTATGAATAATTTTTCTTTGTTTCTAATATAACGTAGAGTAGATAATCATTTCATGACTTTCCTAACGTGTGGTGTCTGCAATCTGTTAAGCATGAGGTTTCTTGTACCTGAAGTTAACCCTAGTCAACCTAAGAGTCGTCTTTAGTTCAATAAAACTTGTTGGTATCGAGTCAAACGCTTCAAGGTATATGAAGACGCTAAAGTTATGATTGAATAATTCACAGCCACTCCCGTTTAGCCTCAGTTCTATAAAACCTTTTGATATCTCAAGGTATATAAGTTGATATTGTTTATCAAATCATTCACAGCTTCTTTAGCTTCTGTTCTATAAAACCTTTTAGTATCATGTCAAACGCTTCAAGGTACACGAATAGGCTGGAGGTGTTGATTAAATCAATGACTCCTTTATTACAGGGAATGGGGTACTTCTTAGCTGAATAAAATCGCCTTGCGTAGTCAGAACAAAATTCATCATGTTCTCCTCTAGGCTAAAGGGGATAAGGGAGCCTTATTTCAAAAGGATTTTTTTTTTCTCGATTTGTGCTTAGAAGGATTGCAGATACCAGACTCTCCGACGATCTTCAATTCTTGGAAGACCGGAGTCCGAAACGCTCCCCCTGGTCCTCCAGACATTGCTCTTCCAGCTTTGCAAGGTCGTCGGAGAGGTGGCAGAGCTGCAGCAGCCCACAGTTCCCCACACCACTAACGTGGAGTTCTTTCTAGTGGTGTCTGTGCTGTTTGCGCTGCCACTAAGTAGATTGATAGTCACTAACCCTAAATACTAACACTTCCACACTCTCCCTCCTTCCTTTCTTCCTCGTGGACGCCTCCTCTTCGGCAGATCGAGGTCAAAGAGGGGCCTTCAAGTCTGCCCACGATCGCACCCTCAATCCCCACCACCTCACACTTTGTCTCGAGAGCGAGCACGCTCGGCCGCTGCGTGAGTGGACCTTCTTCCTCCTTCTCCAGTATGGTCGCTCCGAGAACGGTGGGGACCTTACCACGCATGAACACCTCACGTCATGGGGACACCGCCCTGACCGACGTCAGGCAGAGCTTGGTCATGGGTCATGGTGGCAGTGGCTTGTCATCGGCCCGTGGCTTCGACCCCAACAACTTCTCACAGTCACACCAGGTCTCTGTCATTACTGTAGTAGGGTGGTCTTGTAGTCTTGATGGGGAGTTTGTCTTACAGAGATCTGTAAAGGGCCCGCCGTTATATTAAGTTCTCCTTTACTAACTTAACATTTTTGTCTATCAAGCAGAATCCATACGAATAAACGTTTTCTAAATATTTCTAAATATATATGTGAGATTAACAATAAAAATAAAGTAGAAACGAGTACAGACGCCCTCACACCTCCCTCTCCCCCTCCCCCACCTTCTAAATTCGTTTCCTTTCCTCCCAGGCAAATAACAATAACAACAACAACAGCCACATCAACAAAAACATAAACAACAACAAAGGCGAGGACAGGACTCGTTTGTTATTGAATGAAAAACCTCGATTCGGTGACGGTATAGACAATCCTGGTCTCATCGACGACAACTACATGGTGAGTGACGTCATGTCGTCTACCAGTCTTCTCCCGTCACACACCAATTCTCTCCTCTTTTTCTATTTTTAGAAAAAGGATTAATGAAAAGTAGATTAATCACCTTTAATTTGAGAATAAAATGCTTAAATGACGTTAATCTAGCCCTTTCCCTATTTGATTAATAATGTTAGACAAGAAAAAAGGAGAATGCGGTTGGTGGAAGAATGACAGTCTTTGTATCTCCTCTAACTCATCTTCCGGAACTTCTACAGCCAAGTTTCCGAGCTGCGGGGGGTTCTGGCATCCCTCCAGAGGGCACTCTGGCCGGAGTCCTTCCCCAGAGACCCTTCGAATCGCCCTACCTGCAACGCCATGGCTTCCGCCAACAGCAACAACAACAGCAGCAGCAGCAACCTCCACCGCCTCAGCAACAGCAGCTCGGTTTGCCTAATGGACAGCAGCAGCAGCAGCAGCCATCGACGCAGAACGGAGTGAATAGCCACTCTGGAGGAGGGAACCTCACGAGGGAGAGCTGGGCGAGGACTTCCCAGGGGCAGTACACGGTACGTCATCCTCAACCTTTGTTCATTTTCACTCAGCATCGTATATTTCACCTCAAGTTCGTATTCACTCAACCTCTTACATATCACAACTATTGATAACCTTTTTAGAGATACAGTCATGTAAGGATCTAAGCAAACGTGTTTCTGGTTTTACTTGATGAATACCTTAGATGGAGAACAAGAACATCAGCACCATGTTCCACCATTGTGTCGTAAAAGGGCTGAGCGAAGGAGCCAAGGATCTCCTCAATTCGTGTTCCTCTTTCTCGAAGTCAAGCCAAAAATACAATTTCACTAAGCAAAACCCACATATAAGGGATGGAAGGTCTTCGTTTATGTGTTGTGCCACAAAAATATTGTACAGTACGCTATGCCAATTGTACAGCACACCACAATACACACACACACACACACACACACACACACACACACACACTCACACATATATATATATATATATATATATTATATATATATATATATATATATATATATATATATATATATATATATATATATATATATATATATAATGTACAACACTGAATGAGTCCCAGTGAATAGATACATTTTTATCAACCACATTACACTTTAATTCTAAGAAATTGAAAAGTGGCTCTTGATGGAGCAATAGGTTAAGTCACTACAGCACTTGTCACGTGCTAGCCGGGTTCGAGTCCTTGGCAGTACCACGTTTTAATTTCTGCATGTTGGCCTCCATGGGTCTCCCGATGTTGATGGCTTAGAATTAAGTGCATTGCAGTTGATTATACACACACACACACACACACAATATATATATATATATATATATATATATATATATATATATACATACATAGTTTGCTAATAGATATCTCTGTGGTTTCTCAGGGCGTAGTTGAGGTCCAGACATCCCACGCCCACCAGTACACCCACGTCAACGGTCATCACGCCCAGCACTATACGCCCACTTCTCACGCCCACCACCAGAACGGCTCTGTCAGCAACGGACACATCACTATGAACGGCGCCCAGCAACAACTCCCTCACGTTCCTCACATGAACGGCGGGAGTGAACGTGTCAACGGCCACGACGGCCCACACGTTCACACGAACGGCCATCACCATCATCATCACCAACAACAGCACCAGCAGCAGCAACAACCTCCGCAACCACAGGGAATTCTGCAACAGCATTCCCCGCACCACTCACACCATCACCCTCAACAGCAGCAACAACAGCAACATCAACACCACGTCATGTTCCAGCTGGACGACGACGACGAGGACAAGAACAACAACGATAAAAACGAAAAGAACGAGCAGCAGAAGAAGGACGACAAGAAAGGGTCTCTGACGAAGGGTCTTGCCTCCAAGAAGTACCTTCACTTCAGAGACATGCTCTCCAGTAAGTTCAGCAAAGATAAGAGCGAGGAAAAGGGCCTACAAAACGGTGCCTTTGATGGGCGTGGGGGTGTGCAGTCCCAAGGGATCAGCACCCAACAGCAACAGCTACAAGAGGTTGGTGATCAAGGAGGACCCAACGGGAGGGACAGCGGTCGTTTCGCTAAACTGAACTCTAGCTTCCGAAGAGCCATCCACCACAACTCCCAGAAGACCAACCTTCAGCACCAGAACTCCCCAGCAGAGACCTCCTTCTCCGTGGCCCAGTCTCAACACTCTCCCCAGCAGCAAAAACAGCATCAGCAGTACCAGGGAAGTGCAGTACACGGCCTACCCCCTCAGTACCCTCGAAGTCCCTCACAGTACCGTCAAGGGCAGCCGCCGCCCCTGTCACCACCATCCTACCGCGGAGGACCCTCTGGAGGGTCTGCCCAGCCTCTGACCACATCCCAGAGCACTTCACACCTCGCAGCAAACGAGCCCCTGGGACGAGGTCTGGCCAATCAGCGTTCAGGGTCGTACCACCACCTCGCCCAGACACGTCAGGAACACTCGAACTGGAGACCACATCACTTTTCCGTCGAGAACCTGTCGGAGACGCAGGCGCTTCCGTCGGACCACACCTACTCAGGACCGGCAGTCGTGGGTGGTCGAAATCAATCCGCGGGTGTTGAGGGTGGCGGTGGTGGCGGCGGTAGTGGCGGTGGAGGTGGCACCAACTCCGGAGGTTCCGATTCCGGGCGTGGCACTGCCGGAAGCGGCGAGGGCCGGAATGCCAACACACTTGACACCAGCATCGAGTCCGCCGCCTCTAATCGACAGAACGGCCAAGGGCATTCGTCAGGTAAGAAGCAGAACATGTCCTTCAAAGGACACTGACCCTGTATTCTAAGGACTTTTAGTGGTACCTTTACTGACCATAGTCACGCAGCATTCTTCTATGATTGAAGAAAAATTGCTTGTCACATTTAAGTTCTCTTTCCCTTTCCTGGTGTCCTTCTTAAATCCTTCTTTTGCCACCTCTCTATCTCTTGAGCATTATATTGTTCCCAAAGATAGAAACGCTGGAATCGTCGACGCAATGATAAAAATATACAAAGGAAATAGAATCAACCTAATCCATTCACCATCCTTCAACTGAATTAAATCCTTTGGTTCTAAGGACCACAAAACCCCATCCACCACACGGGCATCCTGTAGTATCTGCAGACACAAATGAGAATATTGTTCTCCATGACGACAAACCAGAAGACAAGACACCAAAGAGTGTTCGTGTCGTCTTGTGCAAAGACGGCGAGTTCGTCATCACCGAGAACAATATTCTCTTTCGTGTCTGCAAATACTATAGGATGCTCGCAGGGTAGGCGGAGCTTAATAATGCGAGTTCTGAAATTCTGTAACCGGTTCGAAGGGTTCTATCATTTCAGGAGGGTTAACATCCGAGTAGTAAGAGATCATTTGGCTAAACCAAACGCTAAAGTTCCACAATATTGAAGGACTTCCCGCGTCAATTACCTCGTAATAAGCCACTAATTATGACTAGTTTAAGCCATTATAAATCTACAGTATTTCTGACTCATTGTAACCCTTTTTAACCCAGTTAATTTATTGTAACAGTTATTGTGACTCGTTATGATAAATCATTAACCCAGTTCAAACCAGGTTAACATCTCTCGCATGTTTTGTTCCAGGCAACGACTCTGAGTGGATCGACCTGACGGACGCCGAACTCCACCGGATCCTGAAGAAGGAGAAGAAGGCGAACGCGAAGTCGAGCGGCGGCGGCGCCACCACCACGACCTCCTCCAGCGGGAGGAAACACGACCCGGTTCCTCCACCGATCGCCACCACTCCACCACTACCGCCCCTCTCCCCCGAGGGGAGCCCGGGGCACTCCCCCAACACTTCTCCAACAAGGCACCGGAAGTACAACGCCTCCTACGGGTGAGTCTCCTTGGTGTATTTGTACTTCAGCCTTCACGATCCACTGCAGGACCGGCCTATCCTCTCAGGGACGATACAGTCCCTGTGCCTCACCACGGTGGCTTAATCTAGCTTAGTAAGGTTGTATGTATGGTAAGAAGTGCGTGTATGTTGGTGTATATTATATGTATATGTACATGCACATGAATCATGTATATATGTATACATGTATATCATGTCACTTCGTTGCCCCTGGTCTCTCTTGCAGAAGGCCCGCGGCCTCTAGGAAACCGGTAACAGCTTCCGGGCGACCCCATAAGTTACTAACAGAAGAGATATTGTTTTGTCGTCTATGGATTGTTGATGTGAGACATAGTATGAGGTGTGTCCTCTGATGGCTGCATCTGGGACAGTTTGAATTTGTGGCCATGTCTATTCGGTGTATCTTATCGTGTACTTGATGTATACATGTGTATCATGTAGATCATGTACACATGTATCAGAATACATGGTATACGTACATGAACGTGACACTCTTTATTACTCTTCCGGACCCACAGCGGAGGTGTGAACAAGCCGGACCTTCTAGAAGCGGCCGGTCGTGAAGGCGGGGGTGGAGGTGGAGGTGGAGGTGGCCATGGCGGCCACGGAAACAGCACTCAACCGTCCTCATCGCCGCGCCGTCATGCCCAATCGCATTTGCAAAAAGGATACGAGAGTAAAAGGTAAGTAGTTATGTTTGTCAATCTTATTTCTTTGTCATATATGCTTTTAGGAACCAGTGACGGGTACCCTGCCTGTATGCGGTGGTCCTGCAAATGAACAGCAAAGCTCTGCCCATTTTCGAAACCCGTCCATCCTCCTTACCTCCATTAGGATGTGCAGCCCTGAGAGGCTGATACTTGGTCTCTTGACTGGGCCAAAAACATGTTTTTTTTTTTTTTAACACCTTTTCACACATGAAGATCTGACAACTAGTGACTGCTCCCCTCCTCCAACCCACTTATAGTCGAAAGTTTCCACCCAGAGAGTTCTGTGGGAGGTTCCGAAGACCGTCGCCAATCGAGGCAACAGAGAATGGGTTGATTGATGAAATGGTGCCTTTGGATTATAAGCAACCATTTGTTTCTTCCTTGCACAGCAGCCGGTCAAAGTCTGCTTCCGCCGTCGCAGCGTCGAGCCAGCAGCAGCAGCAGCAGCAGCAGCGTCCACAACCGTCCCATTGGGGCCAGAAACTTCAGGAAGAGAAGCAACAGAGAAACCTCGAGGCTCACAGCAAGACCAAGAACAGGTTAAATCTCGGTATGTGGAGAGTTCTTGCGTGTGTGACAGGAGAACCTTGTAGTTTATATCTAGAATGAAATGTGTATCTATAGAAGGTCCCTGGAACCCATAGGGTGTCCACATAGTTTAGAAATCGGGGGCTCATTTGTAATGAGGTCCACAACCTGTGGTTCGTGGACCCCTACGTGGGCCAAAGACCTTCTGATGGCCCTGAGGGGAGCACACAGTTTCCCAAGTGGGGCCACTAACGGATATATAGTAGGATTTAGTGGATGCGAGACGGTTGAGTTTAGTGTTGGAATGTGGTTTTCCCCAGAAGCCAGAGAGAAAACCTATTCGTCGCCCCTCCCCCATCTTAGCACCTTGTGGATGAAGGGTCATCCCTATGCAATGCGGCAGTAAATCTACTTTATTCTGAAAGAAAACTAGGATATTAGATCCGGAAACAGTGACTGGCGCATAGAGGTTTCCTGTTGTTAGACTTATATATGTCTCGCACACCATAGGAAGTCAGGTTAAACAGAAGCAAATGATACAAGAGTAGCATAGTTAATTAACCAGGGATGCTGCTTGTAAAAAGACATAACAAAGTTATCTTTCTGTTGGTGAAGTTGCTGTGTCTCGTATACCATGGAAAAGCAAATTAGACACAAGCAAGTGAGGCAAGAGTAGCACATTTTAATTGAGCAGGGATGGTGCTTATAAATAACATTACCATTTTTTTGTAACAGACAGTGATGACTCTTCATCCACGAGGCGCTAAGATGGGAGAGGGACATTAAATGGGAGTTGATGTATATGTAGTAAGCATATGCCTTGGCTAGGCCACCCCTCTTAAAATGGAGAAAGGGTTATCTGGTATATGTACAGTAAATGTGTGTGCTTTGACTCAGCCCACTTACAAGGGGAGAAAAGGCCTTTTATGCTTTTCTGTATGTATATATGTATCTTGCACTCCACTCTAAACACATCTCCCTTCCTCAGAACCCCTGTTGACCTTAGGCCCAGGCGGTGACCTGGACGCGGGCGAGGTCACGTCGACGACAGACGCCCTCGACCTCGACTCGATGTTGGACGGGGCGACGGAAGCCACCAGCGACGACGACGTGACGTCAGTGGGCGGAGGGCGCGACGACGTTCATCTCATCAGGAAGCAGCTGGAGGGCCTCGAGATGATGTATTCAGAGGTAAAGACAGAGGGGCAGAGGTAGAGAGGCTGAGACCAAGGGAGAAAGGGAGAGAGGTAGAGGTACAGAGGAAAAGGAAGGTAGAATGGTATAGGGGTAGAGGTAGAGAGTTAGTGGTGCAGGTAGAGAGTGGTAGATAGGTAGAGGTAGAGTGGTACTGGTAGACAGCCTCTGAGAGATATAGAGCTAGAGAGTTAGTGGTAGACACACTATCTCTCAGAACACCCAAGGAGCTCCAGGTCTTGTTTTGAAAATTATTTTCGCTTTTTTTTTCCCCTGGAAGAAATGGACAAGAGTCTTACATCCGACCTAGTTATGGACCAAAAGGTCGCCTGTCGGCATGCTCCGCCTTTGTCTTCGGGTTGAAGAAGCTTGTCACTGAAAGCCATCTTAGACTCAACGCCCTTGCAAAAGAACGAAGACAAAACCATTGAGATAGAAATTATATATTTGCTCAACATCTATCCATTTGTTTGTGCGCTCTGGTAACGTATCGGAAGCGTGCTGGTCTCGTATTCGCTTAGTTGAGTGTTCGAATCCCGCACTCCTCTTCGATTTCCAGCAGTGACTGTTCGTTACCTGGCCCCAAAGGGCAAAGGTGATGGCTTCGGCCGCAGCTACTAATCAGCGCCTCCTGGCGTATTAGGCTCCTCAGAGGTGGGAGGGTGAGGGAGGTGGGGAAGGGGAGGGTTCTTGACTAGTAGTACCTTAAGGTCGAAACAATAAGGTCATCCTTCGTGTCGTCGCTCTAACATCTTTCTGGCGCCTTCCAGGTCATCAAACTCCTTGGAGGCAGCGGGAGCCGAAAAGGATTGGTGGTGAAGACTGGAGGAGGAGGAGGAGGAGGAGAGCTGAAGTCCTCCCGACGCAGACTCCACGGGTCCATGTCCTCCCTCCCGTCCTCCATCGTGTCCTCCCGACCCGGAAGGGACAAAAGGCGCGTCTTGGATGACCGAGTTCGACGGGGAGGAGTCAAGGACGGGAGTAAGGTGAGTACGGCAGCCACGCGCGCGCGCACACAGACAATGGACATGCGCGCGTACACATACAAGTGCACACCCACACAATTCTCTGTATTTTCATTTTCCAAGCTTTTTTTTTAGTAAACATCGTTTTCACCTTTGGTGACAACAGGTGTAGCAGAAAGGAGGGATAGAAGTAAATCCTTAGCATTTATTGTATTGAGATCCTACACGAACGATGACCGACTCTGTAGGGCCGTTACAGCATCAGCCCCACACGCTATCCACCAAGACCAGGAAAGCACAGGGAACTTGCAATGTAGTTCAGCTTTAATATAATTTTTTCGTATCCGACCCAGTTATGGACCAAAAAGTCTCCTGTCGTCATGCTCCTTCTTTGTAACCCCACGCCCTCCTCTTCTTCTTGGCAGACGATCAACAAGCGCTTCCAGAGGCTGGAGAGCCACGTGGTGACCCTGGCACGGAGTGTGGCTCACCTCAGCTCGGAGATGCGGACGCAACACATGATGTTCCAGGTGAGTCGGGGGGCTCATCCAGGGCCACTGGAAAAACTTCGGGCAGAAACGAGCACACACCACTCCCACCCACACACTCTACACCCCTTTGAGACCCACATACACTCCTCCACACACACTCCCAGACCCTCTCCACGCGTGGAGAGGGTCTGGGAGTGGAGGGGAACGTGTGTGTGTGCGCGCGTCTGGGAGTGGAATGACACCCACGTAACCCTAGATTCCCAGACCCTCTTCACGCGTGTGGTACGTGGAAGAGAGGGGAACGTGCGTGTCCCGGACCCACACCCACGTTCCCCTCCACACTCCACGCATGGAGGGGGAAGTGTGTGCGTCCCTCCACTCCCGGATGGACGTTCCCCTCCACTCCCACACCATCTCCACGCGTGGAGAGGGTCTGGGAGTAGATGGGACCGTGGGTGTACGTCCGTCCGGGAGTGGAGGGACACGCACACACTCCCCCCCTTCCATGCGTGGAGAGGTTCTGAGAGTGAGGGTCCGGGAGTGGAGGGATACACACATGCCCCGGACCCACACCCACGTGTAAACGGTGTGTGTGGGGGTATTTGTCCCTCCACCCACAGACACCCTTCCACATGTGAAGGGGAGTGTGGTACGTGGAAGAGAGGGGAACGTGCGTGTCCCTCCACACCCACGTTCCCCTCCACTCTCAGAACCTCTCCACGCGTGGAGAGGGAGTGGGAGTAGAGGGGAACGTGGGTGTACGTCCGTCCGGGAGTGGGGGGACACGCACACCCCCTCCATGCGTGGAGAGGTTCTGAGAGTGGAGGGGAACGTGGGTGAGGGTCCGGGAGTGGAGGGACACGCACGTTCCCCTCTCTTCCACGTACCACACTCCCCTTCACATGTGGAAGGGGGTCTGGGAGTGGAGGGATACACACGTGCCCCACTCCTACACTCCCGGACCCACTTCCGTACACACACACACACCCTCCTCCAATCCGACCTCTCCACTGCCAGGCCTGAAGGATGTAGGTAGCCTAAACCCCTCCCACACCTCCACAGACAAACATGTGTGCGTGGACCTTCCTCCTGGTACATGTAGTCATACGAACCCATTCCGTTTCTTCTTCTGCAGGAGATCGAGAACGTCCGGGCCGAAGTCGCGGCTCTTCGTGCGGGAGGTCCTGGAGGGGGAGCTCCGGCCAGGTCCCCCGGGCATTGTCCCGGGGGCGGCCCTTCTTCGTCCTGGGAGGCGTTCAGGGCCGGGATCCCCAGTCTCTCCAATCCGGGGAGAGTCAAGAAATTGAAGCAGTTCTTCGGGGACGAGCCCCCGCTCGTCCGCATCTTCTTGAAGAAGCTCGGCTACGAGGTAAATCCAAAGCCAAATTTCGTTTTTCCAACACCTCTTCATCAGGTTCTGAAAGAAGAAAATAAATCTAGTGACAATTGATGGATATGGAATACTTGTTAGATATGGTCCCCATCTACTGCAAAGCCCCACACAACACAGTCCCTTCCCAAAGTGATTTAAGGGTCTGCCCCGAGGCTGTTGCCGGTTACCTGAATGCCACGGGTCCTCTGCAAGAGAGACCAGGGGCAACGGATCGACTCGTCTGTTCATTTCTCCATAGAAAACCACCAACGAATCTTAATCCTTTCCCTCCTGCAGAAGTACGCTGGCCTGTTCGAGCAGGAGAAGATCGGCATGCTGGAGCTTCCTTACCTGACCGAGGAACGTCTTCAGAAGATCGGCGTCCCCATGGGCCCACGGCTCAGGATCCTTCAGGAAGCTCAGGGACCCATCCGAAGAGAAGGGAATTTGAGCGTTTACGTTGTATGAAGCTCGTACTTAGGGTGACCCAAGTTGTCTCTTCTCAACATGCACCAGACTCTCTCTTAAAAGTATTGTTTGGCATTTGCTAAACCTTAAAACAGACACGTTTTGGTGTCTGTGTTATCAGCACAACAGAAAATGCTGAAGTGTTTAACATATGGAAGATGGCTGCTGTGTTCCGTGTGCAGTATTATTTGTTGAAATTTTATTTTGGTTGTGTGCAAACCATACAAGAATGTGTGCATGTGCTTGAGTGTATCATTATGGATGATTCCTGTTAGGGTATAATGAAATGCAAGACGAGACAGACGTACCTCTGTCCATATGAAGAAAAAGTTATATTCTCTCCTCTCTGAACTCCTGCCTGCTTTGACTTTGTTCCTTTCCTCTCTCCAAAGAAAACTTCATTGTGAAGCCCACACCACAAGCAGATTGCCTTGATCTAGTTTGGGATAAAGAAATTTCACTAGTAAGTTCATGACTACTCTGAAAAGGAAATACAGAACAGCTATACATCATCTTTGTGAGACAATACCAAAACTGTAAATCACTGGATCCTTAATTAGTTGGCTACCATTACCCCCACTAATTACTGATGTCATAAGTTTTATTTAATTTCAAATTACTGGAAGCCTGGGTATCCTGCAAGTGATCCGAGGCAACAAATTTATTTCAAATTACTAACTCCGTGAATCTTTGGCTTATATGACTTAACATGCATCACAAACTCGTTCCCAAAGACCTATTTACAGAATCTATTCTAACACCTCCCAAGCTTGTTTAAGTGCAGTGTTGATCTTAATGTTGGTTGACTTTTGTAGCATCTTGAAAGATTCAGTACAATGCTTCATACACAAAATATACCAAAGACCTGTGATGTATAATTGTGTACATTAGTATTCCAGTAAATAAGGGACTATCCTGTATCCAGTTTAACTACATATATGGTAGCTGTAATAACCATATAGTAACCATGCACTGGTGCTCCTTAAGCCTCCGCTTGCTTTCGCAACTTATGGCTCTGTTCCCCGAAGTTGGCCACCCCTGTTTCTGGGCCTCAGAAACTGTATGGTGGCCACAGAACTTCTCTCCTCAGCTGCAGGACTTTATTAATGGTTTTAAACAATTGATCTGTTCACCACCCCAGGTTCCTTGCAGGAAACCAATGGCTCCTAGGTTACTGGCAACAGACACAGTTATCTGGGCAAGGCTAGAGTGTGGTAATGTAGGACAAGGAGTTTAGTGTCTTCTGTGTAACGACTGCATCTGGAGCAATTTGATTCAATGGTCAGACGTAATTTTTTTTTGTTTTAAGACGGGACAGTGATCTGAAGGCATTCAGACTAGGAACCACCTCGTATGCCTTTGGCCTAGTTCAAGTGGAGATCAGTTTGTGGTGAGACTGGATTAAACCCATCTCCTAATGACGCCTCCTTGTAGGTCTTGAAGATCTTATCTAGATACATTTCTGGAAAAGTTTTGGAACTTCATTTGGATTCCCTTCCAAAGAAAGACCTGCTCTAAAGACTTCTTCCCTCTTACCTGAATCTGCAAGGGTAGGCTAACAATCATTTCACTCTCTCCTTCACACTTTGTCGTCACTTTCCTCATGGACAAGACCGAGCATTTCCTTGGGAGAAAGTTAATTTATATTACAAAATTGTGTGGATAGTGTACATAGCAACCCATTGTAAATAATGATCTCGTATCTCTAGATTTTTATACCGAAAGTGTTGTGTAAAGTTTCCAACACTGAAATACAATAAAAAATAAAAAGTTTATATGCAACCCCTTTCTTTGATTAAGACCTATTTTCCGACCTACTCATTTGTGTAAAAAAAAATATATATATACAATTACGACTATTTACAAGCATAATGTCAGGTCATAAGTCATTCCTTCAGTTAGTTCCCCTACTAATCCTCTCAATGAGCTGCCTGCCATACACCTAATCAATTGCACGTTAACTGATCCCTCCAAAGGTACTGCATATTCATCCTCTTTTTCATTGTATAGTAGTCCCAAACAAACTCCAGTCCACTGGAACACATTAACTAACAATAACAGTAGAGAGTTGTCACTAAAAGAGCAACCAAGAACACTCAAATGTACCTCATAGAACTATAACTACAGTTACCAAATACAGAATGACAGCATTTCAGAATATCAAGAACACCGCTCATTTTGACAACTGAATTAAACACCCAGCAGCCAAACTGGATGGCCAGCCCCTCTCACTAGACAAAAACCTTAAAAATACTACACTCCTCTCTTGGGGTGGGGCTCCTCACAATGCAGACTCTGCCAAACCAACCTACACAAACATATCCATAACCATATCACCCCTCACTGCTCCATCAACAAACTGAAAGACAATACATTGCTGCATGCCAGACCCCCTGATATCCATCCCACTGAGTCCTCTCTCCCACGAAAGGACAGAGTCCACCTGGCCAGACTACGGTGTGGCTTCCACCTGGCCAGACTACGGTGTGGCTGCCACCCAGCCCTTCTAAGCTACCAGAAGAGGCTGGATGACCGCATTGCAGATAACTGTCCTAGATGCAACATTTCACCCCCATACTATACAACACATTATGGAAGACTGCATTGTACACAATCACACACACCAACAACACAATGTACAAGATTTATGGGAATACCCTATTCCAGCCGTGACGCTCCTCAGGGAGACAGGAATGACAATAACCACCACATAATTTCACCACTATTACACAGGACCAGACCAACAGCAATGGCAGTGGACTTGCCACCCTGATCCACCGGTCCATCCATTTCGTGGACAAGCGCCACCACCAAAACCCACCTATCACAGACACCAGTGAGACCCAATCAATCCAAATCCGTACAGGTTACAAATCCACAATTACAAAAGTTATCATGTACATCCCCCACAATTCCGTACAACTTAACACCCAACCTTGACCAATTCGCCACCAGACCCCAACCTCATCCCAGGTGGCGATTTCAATCTTGTCAGCCTGGTATGTCAACAACCCCAACACTGAGGGTTTGATCTTTAGACAACTTGACTCACCTACCATCAGGAACAGCACCCATAATCTCACTCACTCCACTCCACTCCACTCCACTCACACACACACACGCGCCCTCACACGCGCCCTCACACGCGCTCTCTCACTCTCACACTCTCTCACTCTCACACTCTCTCACTCTCACACTCTCTCACTCTCACACTCTCTCACTCTCTCACACTCTCACACTCTCTCTCTCTCACACTCTCTCTCTCTCTCTCACACTCTCTCTCTCTCTCTCACACTCTCTCTCTCTCACACTCACTCTCTCACACTCTCTCTCTCTCTCTCTCACACACTCTCTCTCTCTCTCTCTCACTTGCCTGCCAATACAGCGGTCCGGGTTTTTATCCCTCCCAGGGCTGAAATAATTTCAGTATCATTGTGCTGTGGGTTGCTACTTCAACTCTCGTGGACAGAGTCGGGGGCGTGTGTGCGTGTTTGGTCATACGAGCTCTGAGCTCTCATCTGGGAGGTTAATAACTGTAGGTCATAAGTCCAACACGTGATCCAAGACCACGGTGAATCACACACGCAGGCAAGCACACGCATACACACATGCACGCACACACACGTGCACACACAAACATACGTGCACACACAAACATACGTGCACACACACACACACACACACACACACACACACACACACACACACACACACGTCTCCCATCAGGCCATCTACATTCCCTCCTCCTCTCCTGACATCACCTTCATGGGAATTGGTCAGAGCTCTCCAATTCAACCACCTTCAAATCATCAACACCACCACCACAATACAATACATCCCAGTTGGCCACAGAAAACACACACACACACACCAGTTACAAGAGCAAATTGGGAAGCTTTTACTGAAGAGAGAATGACAATTTCAGACACAAAACAGCACAACAATCACAGACGCCACTGTACACCTTCATTACAACCATGCAAAATGTAGACAAGAAATATATACTCAGGGCAAACAAGAAAAATCACAATCCAAACTTCACACCAAAAATCCAAAGCCTCATCAGATTACCTGACACACTAAACTACTTCAGTACGACAAATTTTCACTCACAGCATCGGCTGCCATATCACACTACTCAAAATATAGTCACTGCTGTATTACTCATTCTCTTTTACTCCGAGTAATAATAAACACAGAAAACATGATCAAACCAGTTCACAGAATCCAGGGTAGCTCATGTACAAAAAAAAAAAAAAAAAAAAAAAAAAATCAAGACATCATTGCCAGCACCCTCATATACCCACCCACACACCTCATGATGCCTACGTAAGCATCATCGTACCGAAGAGGTTAACTGCAATACCCCCCCACAACAACTATCCCTCAGAACATAAGACCAAATACCAGCACTAAACAACGAGATCAACAATAAAATGCATGAACAAAAAAAAAAAAACACGAAACTGTCTGACATTTGTCAACACAATCACATAAATACCAAGACTGTACAATACGCTCAATGCTACACTATCCAACAGTAACATTCTCTCACATCAAAAACCACAAGTCAACTTACCTTCAAAAGCACACAAGTCACTTTGCAGAAAAGGCATATTTCCCATCACCCTGATGACAGACACATCAAGCGATGTAAGAAAGACTTCCCTACAGACCCAGACCACACACTCTTCATAGACAGCCAGATGACGTACATGATACATAACATCAAGCACTCGTCTATCTGTGGCCATGACAATACAAGTAATATTTTAATACATATACCAAAGGCTTTTTCCTGCTTACAGAGGTAGTATGTGTGAGCAAAATTTGATGCAGCCCAAAGGGATTTCTCCCCGTCCTCTCATTTTATGCAATGGGGGGGACGTAGAGGGGGGGTCACCGATTTAATGAAGCGGCCTTGCTGTGGATGTGCTGTGTCTTGCGACACTGCCTCTGACCCAGGGCAGTGGACAAGGTGCAGGGATGACCCGTAATTTCAGGAGGTGCTAAGATGGGAGGGAGGGTGGAGGGGTGTGGAGTGTATTCAGGGATGGAATGGGTGGGAGTGATTTTATGCCTTTTTCTTTTTGGCTACCCCCCTTGTAAGGGGGAAAAAGCCTTGGTATATGTATGTATGTACAAGGGAGGCAGCCAAAAAACAAAGGTATAAAAACCACTCTTGCTGGCTGAGTGGGTTAGGGCGTTGTTACTTGCGGCGAAGGTCGAGGGGATGGCGGTTCGAACCCTGACACCAGCAAAGTTGAACCAAGGGCATGTGTAATGGTATGATACATATCATAATTACGCACAGCATTGTACAAGTATATATTATACTTGTGAAGTGTTCAATTGTGGTTGTATTTTTCCATTGCATAATTGTCATAGAAGTTATTGTATATTGATTGTTATTGTCATTGTATATCTATTATTGAATATTGTACATACATATACCAAGGCTTTTTCCCCCTTACAAGGGGGGTAGCCAAAAAGAAAAAGGCACAAAATCATTCCCACCCATTCCATCCCTGAATACACTCCACACCCCTCCACCCTCCCTCTTATCTCAGCACCTCCTGAATGACGGGTCATCCCTGCACCTTGTCCACTGCCCTGGGTCAGAAGCAGTGTCACAAGACACAGCACATCCACAGCAAGGCCGCTTCATTAAATCGGCGACCCCCCCTCTCCGTCCCCCCATTGCATAAAATGAGAGGACGGGGAGAAATCCCTTCGGGCTGCATCAAATTTTGCTCACACATACTACCTCACCCCCCATCCACCCGCCCATTTCACCTCATGCAATCACATCATCATCCACATACAACCATTCTCCATTCACCCCTGTCTTCTGTCCTCTCCTGTCCTTCCTCAACAGACATTCCCCTCTTCCCCAAAGCCCCCTTCACCCCATCCATCCACCTCATCCTAGGACATTGAATATTGTACATATGTAATAAGAACCAAGTGTTCAGTTTGAGCGTGTATGTTTTCCCGAAGTCTGGCGTGGTCGCGTCACTTAGTGTCAGTCTTGATCTTGCTTGCGAAGCGACCGCACTTTCGTTTTGTAGTGCTTGTAATTTAATACAATACTATCCATTATTATATTATTTGACCGTTTCATTGGCCACCCCGATACATATATGGTGGCAGCGGATAAACAATTCAGTGTCTAAGTGTTTTGTGTGAATATAACTTTGTGCAGAACGATCGTATTTCGTTGTGAACTTTGGAGAAAAAAAAAAAAAAAAAAAAAAAAAAAAAAAAAAAAAAAAAAAGCCAGCCGGTGATGTCGCATTTGTTGGCGTTTGTGCTTCTCTCCCATTTTTTTTTTCCAGCCAGGCGATATATTTATTTCAGTGACAGTGGAACTATTCATGCCTTTCCCTCGAACATTTTGTGCATGGTTGGGCGCAGGAACATTTTTCTCTGTGTGTGCCATTTTTTTTTTTTTTTTTTTTTTTTTTTTTTTTGTACCCACATGCTTTCCCGTTGGTGTCGGCATGTAAACATTCATCGATATTATCTGTGATTATCAATGGATCGTTTTGTGTTCCTGTGTGTATCGGCGGTGATTTGGGGCCTGGATGGTGAAGGATTTTGGAAAGACAATTATACAAAGGATTACAAAGGCGGAGCATGCCGACAGGAGACCTTTTGATCCATATCTAGGTCAGATGAAAAAAAAAATATATATATATCATATTAGTAATACAATAATAAATAAAAACTATAATAATGTAAATAACAAATAAAATACATAAATAAATGCATAGGTATAGTTAAAATGATAAACAGGTAAATAGTAAATAATAAAATAATAAATTAACATATAACTAATAATAAATTAAAATCAGACAGACAAATGATAACAAAACAAAAACAAATAATATAAGATAAATTATAATCATTACAGCATCTTACTTAAGTATTTATCTAAATGATTCTTAAAGCTTTGAACTGAACTACATTGCACTACCTGTGCAGGAAGTTTATTCCATTCATTAACCACACGGTTGGCAAAGTTGTTTCTACCTACTTCCAAATTGAATCTATTTCCGGACAGTTTGAGACCATTGTTTCTTGTCCGATTCTCATTCAATGTGAAAATTTTGTCACTTTTGATGTTGTCAATTCCCTTTAAAATCTTAAAGACCTGTATCAAGTCACCTCTGAGTCTACGCTTTTTTAGGGAAAACAGATTCATGTGCTTTAGTCAATTTTCGTATGATTTATTTTTGATATTTGGAATCAGTTTTGTGGCTCGCCGTTGTACTTTTTCCAGTCTGTCAATGTCTTTAATGAGATTCGGTGACCATACGGAAACAGCATATTCCAAATGTGGACGAACTAACGATTTATATAGCTTGTTAATGAGTGATGGATTTTTTAAATCAAAAGATCGCGCAATCGGTCCCAGAATCTTATTTGCTTTCTCAGAGGCTGAAATACATTGCTTGGATGATTTGAGGTCGTTACTGATAATTACGCCGAGATCTTTTTCACTATCCACTTTTGTTAACGAATTTCCAAATAACTTGTAATCGTACTTACTGTTATTTTTACCTATGTGCATTACCTTGCATTTACTTGTGTTATATTTCATTAGCCACTTTTCAGACCATATACCTGCGCATTCTTCACATCGGCCGGTACTGCATTTGTTTTTTATGTTTGTGATGTGTTGTTTGAAAGACATGGATGTATCGTATGTTACACCAAGAATTTTCGGTGTGTTTGTGTGTGGTATTAGAGTGTTGTTGATGTAGAGATGAGGTATGTATTTGTGTTCTTTTGTCCAGTTGGTGAGAAGTGTTGCTGTAGATTTGGTTGGAGCTATTTTGAGTCTTTGTGATGAACCATGTGTTGAGTGTATCAAGGTATGGCTGGATTATTTCTGCAGCTTTGTCTGTGTTACGATGTGTGCATGTGATTGTTATGTCATCTGCGTAGGAAGAGATTTGTATTTCTGAGGTGTCTGGTGTGGGTAAGTCATGCATGTATAGATTAAAGAGTGTGGGGGATAGAACAGAGCCCTGTGGTACACCATTCTTAATGTTTCTGATGTGCGATGATTGGCCATTATATGACACATAAGCATTCCTACCTGCCAGATAATTGGCCAGCCTTTTGGTGTTATTGTGCATGTCTGTGTTATATATTTTATTTGTTAGGTTGTGGCGGGGGATAGCATCAAAAGCTTTACTAATGTCCGATGTTATAAGAAGTGTTCTGTAGTGGGGCCTATCTGAATTGATGCTATCTAAAATTCTTTGTGTGAGGTTTATCAGAAGAGTGTTTGTGGAGTGTAGTGGACTAAAACTGTGTTGCGAGTCAGCAAGGGGAATATGTGGTGTGACAAGTTGAAGTGTTAGGCATTCAATGACTTTAGAGGGGGGTGCAGAGAAGTGTGATTGGGCGGTGCGATGTTGGAATTGTTGGGTCTTTGTTCGGTTTTGGAATGGTGATTATTTTACCATGCTTCCAGATGTCGGGTATAGTGTTGTGTGAATAGCTGTAGTTTGCAATGTTTGTGAGTGCGTGTATACCTTGTGGTCCAATGTGTTTTAGGTGGATGTTACTTATGTTATCAGGGCCACAGGCAGATGAGTGCTTGAGATTATGTATTATGTGTTTTGTCTGACTGTCTATGAAAGGTGTATAGTCTGAGTCTGTGGGAAAGTCTTTCTTACGTCGAATAGTGAGTCGGTTGTCAGGGTGAGAAGCGAGATGGATTGTCTGTGCAAAATGATTTATGAGTGTGTTTGCTTGTTGTCTGCTTGAGGGTAGATTGTCTGTTGTTGTGATTATTGCTGCGTGTGAGCGTGTTGTGTTACTGTTGGATAGTGTAATGCTGCGGAGTGTTTTGTACAATTTGCTGGTGTTTGTTGTGATCAAGTGTATTGATAAAGTTTTGCCAATTTTGTGTTTTTTTGTTCGTGTATTTTATTGGCAATCACAGTGTTTAGTGTTTGTATTTGGTCTGCTATGTTTTGAGGGATAGGTGTGGGGGTATTGTGTTTAAGCGTGTCTCGTTGTCTGATGAGGCCTTGGATTTCTGATGTGAAGTTGGGGTTGTGTGATTTTCTGTTGCCTCTAGGGATGTATCTCTTGTCTGCGTTTTGTATGATTGTATTAAAAGTGTGCACAGCATTGTTTATGTTTGTGATTGGCGTACTGTTAAGCGTTTCAAAATGTTGTTCTGTCTTTTCAGTAAAAGCTTCCCAGTTAGCTCTCTAGTAATTGGTGTGTGTGTGTCTGTGGCCAACTGGGATGCATCTTGTTTTGGTGATGATGATTGGAAGGTGGTCAGAACCAAGGGTTCCGACCACTCTCCATGATGTTGTTGGGGTTAGGCAGGGGGAGCAAAAGGTGATATCAGGAGAGGAGGGAGTGTCGAGGGCTTGGTGTGGGATATGTGTATGATTATGTGTTGTTCATGATAGTCAATGAGTCAAACTGAGTCTGTATATCAAGCCCTCTGTCTGTGTCAGGGTTGTCGACATACCAGGCAGACGACTTGGCGTTGAAGTCACCACCCATGATCAGGTTGGGGATTGAGGATAGTTGGCTAAATTGAGGCCTGAAGGTGTTTGGAACTGTGGGGGATGATTGGGGGGGAATGTACATGTTAACTATTGTCAGTGTTGATTTGTTGCCTGAGCAGATTCGAATGGATTGGATTTCTGTTGTGTTATCTGTGGTAGGGAGGAGAATTTTGGTTGTGACACTTGTGTTCACAAAACAGATGGAGTGGTGGATCAGGGTGAGTCCACCGCCATTGCCATCGATCCGGTCTTGTCTGATGGTGGTGTAATTAAGAAATGATGGTGTTTTGTGTGAAAGGACAGAGTTCACCTGGCCAGACTGCGGTGCAGCCACCACCCAGCACTTCTAAGCTACCAGAAGAGGCTGGATGACCGCATTGTGAACAGCTGCCCAGGATGCAACACTTCACCCCATACAACACATAATGGAAGACTGCATTATACACAATCATGCACACAAACAACACAACATACACTCTATAAAGGATTTGTGGGAAAACCCAGTTTCGGCTGTGGCATTCCTTGGGGAGACGGGACTGCTCGGACAGACAGTCTAGGGAATGACGACAACACCACTTGCTTTGTCTGTGTTACGATGTGTGCATGTGATTGTTATGTCGTCTGCGTAGGAAGAGATTTGTATTTCCGAGGTGTCTGGTGTGGGTAAGTCATGCATGTATAGATTAAATAGTGTGGGGGATAGAACAGAGCCCTGTGGTACTCCGTTCTTAATGTTTCTGATGTGCGATGATTGGCCGTTATATGACACGTAAGCATTCCTACCTGCCAGATAATTGGCCAGCCATCTTTTGGTGTTATTGTGCATGTCTGGTGTTACATATTTTATTTGTTAGGTTGTGGCGGGGGATAGCATCGTAACACAGACAAAGCTGCAGAAATAATCCAGCCATACCTTGATACACTCAACACATGGTTCATCACAAAGACTCAAAATAGCTCCAACCAAATCTACAGCAACACTTCTCACCAACTGGACAAAAGAACAAATACATACCTCATCTCTACATCAACAACACTCTAATACCACACACAAACACACCGAAAATTCTTGGTGTAACATACGATACATCCATGTCTTTCAAACAACACATCACAAACATAAAAAACAAATGCACACCCAGACTTAACGCACTTAAGTCAATCACTGGAACAACATTTGGACAAAACAAAGAAACTAATATAACAATATACAAACAATGCATACGCTCAGTGTTGAATTATGCGAGTCCTGCATGGGCTCCTAATCTCAGCGAGACACACCACAACACCCTTCAAATCATACAAAACAAAGCCCTAAAAACAATTACAGGCTGCACAAATACAACACCTACAGACCATTTACACCATGAAACAAAAGTCCTCAAAGTCAAGGACCACCTCGACATGAGAGGCACACAAACACTTGCCGCAGCCACCACAAACACATTAGACCCACTACACTACATAGCAGAACACCCACACACACCAAGAAACATTAAAACAACACCCAAAGACCTTTATCACGCACAGATACTCTCTTCTCTTCCTCCACCACCAAATACCAGCCTCCGGAAACATATTCATAATCATATCACTCACCGCTCCATTAACACACTGAAAGACAACACACTGCTGCATGCCAGACCCCCTGATATCCACCCTTCTGAATCCTCTCTCCCACGAAAGGACAGAGTCCACTTGGCCAGGCTGCGGTGCGGTCACCACCCAGCACTTCTAAGCTACCAGAAGAGGCTGGATGACCGCGTTGTGAACAGCTGCCCAGGATGTAACACTTCACCCCATACCATACAACACATAATGGAAGACTGCATTATACACAATCATGCACGCAAACAACACAACATACGCTCTATAAAGGATTTGTGGGAAAACCCAGTTTCGGCTATGGCATTCCTTGGGGAGACGGGACTGCTCGGACAGACAGTCTAGGGAACGACAACAACACTACTTGCTGCTGCCTCCACAAACACAGCACACCCACTACATTACATAGCATAACACCCACACATGCCAAGAATTGTCAAAACATCCAAATACCTACATCACACACAAATACTCCCTCCTCTTCCTCTACAAACACCAGCTTCCACAAGCATATTCATAATCATATCGCTCATTACTCCATCAACAAACTGAAAGGCAATACATTACTATATACCAGACCCCCTGATGTCTTTTCCTTTAAATCCTCTCTCCCCTGAAAGGATGGAGTCCACTTGGTCAGACTGGTGCAGCCACCAACCAGCCCTTCAAAGCTACCAGAAGAGGCTGGAAGACCACATCGCTGATAACTGTCCAGGATGCAACACTTCACCCTCATGCAACACATTATGGAAGACTGCATTGTATACAATCACACACACCAACACAATATACACACTCTAAGACTTGTGAGAAAACCCCGTTTCAGCAATGGCTTCCTGAGGAAGATGAAGACTGCTCAACCAAACAGTCTAGGGAACAACAACAACTACGAAAATTCATTAGAAAAAAGAAATAAAACACCACCTTTCATAAACATTTTAATTGGTTCCAATTATCAATAAGTACAAAAAGACTTAACGAACCTAATACTTCAATCTGGAAAAGAAAGTAGAAACTAGGAAGATCACAAGGTACAACCGTAGAATCTACTCCTCTTCTCCAAGAACTGCAGCCGTCTTTTTAACGGCATAAGGTTTAACAGACTCTGCACCACAGTCAACAATCACAGCTTCTTCTTGAGGTTTGTCCCTTCCATCAGTTGTAACTGCACCCAACGCTTTGATAACATCCTGTAATTATGAACACAATGAAAATCTATCTTGTTTTATATAGACAAATATTTCAACTTGTTTCAAGTAATACCAAGATTAACATCTAGTTTAATGGATAAAAAATTCAGTAAGAAATTATTCCATATTTTTGGCTGGCTACCTCCCTTGTAAGGGAGAAGAACCCTCTTAGTATATGTACATTTGATTGAGAGGATTAGGAGAGGATCAGAGAGAGTAACTGGTAAGGAACAGTGAGTTTAGGAAAAGTAGGGGTTGTGTGGATCAGGTTTTTGTAACATGTGAGAAAGCTTTAGTGGGTGGGGGATGGGGGGGGGGGGGGTTGTGAGGGTTTATGTGTAAACGATATTATGAAGCAGCCTAGAGATTTCGTGTCTTTTTTCTGCACAAGGGGATGGAGGAGGGGGGGGAGGGGATCACAGATTAAATGAAGTGGCCTTGCTGTAGATGTGCCGTGTCTTCCTACTTTGCATCTGACGAGATGCAGGGATGACCAGTCATCCAGGAGGAGCCAAGACAAGAGGGAGGGAAGGAGGGGTAATGAATGAAGTGAACTGGCTACCTCCCTTGTAAGGGGGAAAAGAGTCCTTGGTATATGCATGTACCAAAGGATGTGACCAAAGAGGAATGTTAAAAAAAAAAGTCAGGAAATTAAATACAACTGCTGCCCTGTACGCGTGTGGGAACGTTTCTATGTTGTTGTTGGCTGTTGTTTACCATTGTTGGTATCCTGAGTGTTTACATGTCAACAGTTTGTAGTAGTAGTACAGCTGTCTCTTAATCCTACACTCCCCAACCACCACTTGTGCAGGCATTTGTGCCCACGACATAAATCCACTTTGAGAACTGACCCATGAAAAAAAAAAAAAAATCCCAAAGTGGGTTTACGTCCTGGGCCAAAATGTCTGCATGAGTGGCAGTTGGCAAGTGTTGAATTAAGAGACCTGCGTGTATTCATACGACTAAGCAAAAATGTGGCAGAAACAAAGTTGACAAGATATCTTGTGCCAAGTCTGGAAAGCATCACAGCACCTCCAGGTGGAAGCAAATCACCACTTGTAGGTACTCGTCATTGGTACCAGGATGAAGACTTTTCCTTCTACCCAGGCATCTTGCTTTGCTGGTGACAGACAGGGATTGTTACTCACCTTTTTAAACTCCAAGTGGTTCTTCCCCCCTTATAAGGGAAGTACCCAGCCAAGGCATGCACCCACTCGCATCCACTCCACTTACCATGCCTGACAAAACTTTCCCAAAGACAACATGCCGACCATCCAGCCACGACGTCTTCACCAGGGTTATGAAGAACTGTGAGCCATTTGTATCCTTTCCTGCATTGGCCATGGACACCCAGCCAGCGCCATAATGACTCAGCTTGAAGTTCTCATCTGCAAACTTCTCTCCATAGATGCTCTTACCTGTTAATGGGTCAAAATTCAAATTTATTACTTAAATGTTGCATTTACCATCAATATCTTCCATACAAAAATAATTCGTATAACTGTTTAAATATCTTATCTAATTCAAATGTGCTGTTCCTGTTTGGTTTATATATTATTTGTTTTTATTATTTGTCTGTATTATTTGCTCGATTTTCATTTATTATCTGTCAATTTATTATTATTTACTATTTACCCATTTGTTTATTTAACTATACCTATGTGTTTGGTTAATTTTATTTGTTATTATTTATATATATATTTTTTTTATCATTGTTATATTTATTTCTGCATCTGATCTAGTTATGGACCAAAAGGTCACCTGTTGGCATGCTCCACCTTTGTAAATCCTTTGTTTACTATTTGATCTAATCTACCCTGTCAGCACAAATCTGACAAGCCAACACAAGCTACAAAGTATGTCCATATGTACGACTCCTTAATCCTTCAGCATCGATGCTCAACTTGTGTCTACTCTTGCTCGCTACTGCTCAAATTTACCTTTTAACCCTTTGGCATCTACATATACTTGTATGTATTCCAGTAGTTGGCCATACACATTTTGGCACTCAACTTGCTTGTTCTATCTATATACCAACAGCTTTTTCCCCCTTCTGAGGGAGGCCTCCAAGTCAGACACTTACAGTACCTACTCCCACATTCTACTCCCCGTAACTCCTCATAGATAGTGGGTCATCACTGTATCCCGCCCACTGCCCTGGGTCAGAAACAATGTAGCAAGACAGTACATCCACAGCAATGCCACTTCACTTAATCTGTCCCCCCACCCCTCTTCCTTCCTTGAAGAAGAAGAAAAGAAGAAAAGAAGAAGGTAAGAAGAAGAAAAGAAAAGAAGAAGAAGGTAAGAAGAAGAAAAGAAGAAGAAGAAAAGAAGAAGCAGAGTAAGAAGAAGAAAAGAAGAAGCAGAGTAAGAAGAAGAAAAGAAGAAGCAGAGTAAGAAGAAGAAAAGAAGAAGCAGAGTAAGAAGAAGAAAAGAAGAAGAAGAAAAGAAGAAGAAGAAGAAGAAGAAGAAGAAAAGAAGAAGAAGAAGAAAAGAAGAAGAAAAGAAGAGAAAAAGAAAAGAAGAAGAAAAGAAAAGAAGGAGAAGAAGGAGAAGAAGGAGGAGAAGGAGGAGAAGGAGAAGAAGAAGGAGAAGAGGAAAAAGAAGAAGAAAAGGGGGGGGGGTGGAGAAATCCCTTCAGGCTGTGTCAAAATATCCTGCACACACAAGCACCCCCTAACCCCTCCCTTCCTTACACAACAGTACCATCTATACAGAGCCAATCTCCATTCATCACCATCTCCTGCCTTCCTGGCTCAACAGACATTCCCCTCTTGTCCAACACCACCTTCATCCTATCCATCTCATAGCATGATGGCTTCCAAGTGGCCTGCAATAACAACTACTGATGACCTAGAGCCCAAAAGACCGAGGAAGAGTTTATTGTCGTACAAAAAACTTGAAATTGTTAAGCGCCATGAGGGAGGTGAAGGGGCTAATTCCATCACCAGAATTGTGCAGTTGCCCCAATCAACCGTTTCCACAATAAAAAAAAAAAAAAAAAAAACTGGCAAAATAGCTACATTAATGGTAAAGACACTGATGAGGCAGAGGGAACCAATTATGGAGGAAACAGACTCTTAAGGCTGTCGATTAATGACCTGTCTTGCTACAACAATTCTCTTTCTACCTCCCTTGTGACAACAAAAGCCCTCTCGATTTAGAATGATCTACATAAGAAGGGATACCAAGTTAAAGATGGGTCAACTTTTAGTGCCAGTAAGGTTTGGTTCAACCATGTTAAAACCCAAGCAGCCCTACACATCAAGACAAGTGACAAGGTAGCAAGTTCTGATGAGCCTCCTGCTGCATCATTCATACCAACACTGAAAAACACATCAAAGAGTGGCTAGTGCCAAACAAGTGCTAAACTATGACAAGACAGTCCTGTATTGGAAGAAAATGTCATCCAGAACCTTTAATGCTAAGGAGAAAATGTCAGGATTTAAAGCATCTAAAGGCAGATTAACCCTGGTGCTGGGTGGTAATGCAGCTGGGTATCTAAAGCTGAAGCCTTTACCGATCTACTGCCATGAAAACCCAAGGGCACTTAAGGGCTGTGTGAGAGAACATCTCTCAGTGATATATACAGTAGAGCCAACAAGAAGGCCTGGATGACATCATCTATGAACCAGTATTATGTTGCAAATTATTTGTCCCCTGCACTGCACGATTATGCGGACAAATAAAACTTTGCCAACAGTTTCCTCCTGCTGGTTAACAATGCCCCAAGCCACCCAACAACCATGGAAGATTGGGTAGACAACAGAGGTGGCT
Organism: Oratosquilla oratoria; assembly: GCF_046742065.1. NCBI lineage: Eukaryota > Metazoa > Arthropoda > Malacostraca > Stomatopoda > Squillidae > Oratosquilla > Oratosquilla oratoria. The sequence goes on from NW_027467752.1 coordinate 39,438, forward strand.
ATTCTGCCCAAAAGCACGACAGCACTCTTCCAGCCCACAGACAAAGGTGTGATCACCACTTTCAAGGCGCCACACAATGAGTCAGCTGATTAACATGGCTGACAGCCCAGACAAGCCCACAATCAAGCAGTTCTGGGCCAATTAAAATATCAAGAAGGCCATTGACAATATCAAGAAGGCCATTGACAATATCAATACAGCATGGAAGGTGACAGAAAAAAAAAATGAATGGCTGCTGGAAGAAACTGTGGCCCGAGTGTGTCAAGCCAGCTAACGACTTCATTGGATTTAGTAATCTGGCACCCATTCGTAAGGACATTACCAGGCTCTCACATATGGCTGGCTTCAAGGAGGTGGATGAAGATGACTTGAATGAATTGCTACAGTCCCATGATAAGCCACTCACCAATAAGACCTGATGGAGTTGGAATAAGAACGGACTCTCCATGGCAATGATTATGATGATGCGCCCCAGTGAGGCCTTAACATCAAACCCCTTTGTGAGGTGTTCTCTGGCCTAGATGCAATCATTGAAAAAATAAAGGAAAGGGACCCAAAACGAGGAGGAGAAAAAAAAAAAAAAAAAAAGGGCAAACCACCATTTCCGCTTCTTCAAACCTGCTGCTCCTTCCCACCCAGCATCAGCTGATCCGGACTCCCCTTTGCCACCTCTCCAGTCTATGTCTGGCCCTCTTCCGCCCACCTCTGCTGCCCAGGATTAATCAAGCCCTACCACTTCTGATGACAAGGAGAGGGCTTCCTCAGGATTTTAGTAAGACTAGCCATGAAAGGTACATGCAGTGCAGGATCAGGTAACTGGTGGCTAGTGGCATTCTACAGAGCCACTTTCTCTGTGCTTTCCAGTGGATATAGACCTAGAGGGGAAACCACTGTATAAAAAAATAATGTGTCTATAACACTACCTTTTTGGATGGCGTGGAAAAGTGTTATACATCTCTATATATAGGATAGGCCAAGGCTACTCTTCCCATTAAATTAAATCCTATCAAAACTCAAGTTCACTACCAGATTGTTTGATATTCAATCTGGTTTTCAGAACATAACCCTATCGTATAGTGGGGGAAACCTGCACACTCAACAAAAGGATCCCACTGAAACTACTACTACTCACATTTGTCCCCTTTTTCCCTTGTAAAAGTGGAACTATACAGGCACTCCTCCAGTCCTCTAGCATTCTACATTCCTTTAGACACATTAAACAACCTCACTAGCCAGTTCACTATTACTGTACCTCTTTTCTTCATACACTCCACGACACCCATCTAACTCGCATGTTCACTATGAATAAAAGTTATCACATAAAAAATGCATATAGTTTCATTTTGACCTCCATTAGCAGAACACATTAAACATTTATTTTCTACTATGCTAATTTCATTTAGTCAACAGGCCCTACATTTAGACTCAAATAAAAAGTTCCACATTCTTACCTCCAGTTCCATCACCTCTGGTGAAATCACCGCCCTGGATCATGAAATCCTTGATAATGCGGTGGAATTTGGAACCTTTGTAGCCAAATCCTTTTTCCCCTGTGGCTAACTGTTTAAAGTTCTCAACTGTTTTCGGGACTGTGCCGCCAAAGAGCCCAATCACTATCTTGCCAAGAGGTTTTCCACCATGAGAAACTTCAAACCAAACCTGAAAGAATAAAAAGTCAGTGTTATTTCAAAATCTAAAATCTTTTTACAGGAACTTTAATTCATGACAAAGCAAAGATAGGCACTGGAATATACTCTCCCTAAGGATAAAAGTACTGGTTACCAGAAGAGACAATTATATCTGATATTGGTTTCAAAAGACCACCATTCGTACATAGTAGCTGGTATCTAGCATATTATTCACATTAATATAAATAAAAACCCTTGTCATATGTACATCTTGCAACACTGCTTCTGACCCAGGGCAGTGGACAAGATGGAGGGAAGAGGGTAGAGGGGAATGGATTATGTAGGAGAGGGAAGAGGGTAGAGGGGAATGGATTATGTAGGAGAGGGAAGAGGGTAGAGGGGAATGGATTATGTAGGAGAGGGAAGAGGGTAGAGGGGAATGGATTATGTAGGAGATGGAATGGGTGGGAGTGGTTTCTACGCTTTTTTTTTTTTGGCTACCTCCCTTGTGAGGGGGAAAAAAGCCTTTGGTATATGTATGTATACGTACATCCTTACAATTGAAGACCATGAACCCAGCAGATTCATTTAACCCCTTCGTTACCGACCCGTCAACCTTACATAAACAAACGTTTCAAACCGTCCCACGAATGGCTGGAGCCTTATGTTTGTAAACGCAGACACTTGCCACCACGTGGGTAGAAATAACCCAGAAACAGAGGCCTTGAGAGCCCTCAATACACACAGCTTATAACTGACACGTGCGTGTCACAGGGAGCACGCTCGGTTCCTGGTGGGTGCACTCGACCGTGACACACAGGTGTCACAAAACACACATCCGGTACTCAAGGGGTTAAACATCTGTCCACTCTCTCTAGCCCATGCATTTATTGTAAGAATTCTAAAACCAACACTCCACAGCCAGTGCTAGTCCTTCTGGGGTATATGTCTGCACTATGTACCAACTCAAAGGGGTGCACTCAAAATTATATCTGGGTTATTTTTTTCTAAAGAAGAATGAAAATGTGCAGTTCCCACCAGTTACCACTTTTGTTCAACTTTGAACTAGAGTATGCACTGAAATCTGGCCTGTAGTCTTGGGTCAATGCCATGACTGTCATACTTTAATCCACACATGTAATTTGTGAACTATTCCATTGTATACTTTTCAAACTACGAGGATCCGAGTCTGGATTAACTAAAGTGAGGTACTATGACAACTATTCCTTATCACCATTTCAAGAAAAATGTTAGCACAACTACATGGTGCACCCTATGGAGTATCTAATTACTTTATGTTCAACATAAAGCACTTGCTTACTAATGTGCAAAACATTTCTTTGCACATGACCTACCCCATTACTTAGAATAGATAAAAGTACCATCTAATACTTCACAATGGAGTAGCTAACCCTCAGGTATCCATGGTCCTCTTGGACCAATGAAATCGAAGGAAAATGGCTAGTATAGCACCTAAATTCTTCGGTCATAAAAATGTAGAAAACACTAAGTTTAAAGGCACTTTTCCCTTATCCATTTCATACCACTTCCTTCAGCTTTAGGAAGGATGTCTTGTGGCAGAGGTTGGGACTGGAAGCAATTAAAATCTTGCCTAGCTCGAGTTGCAGCAAGGACATACTTCATTACACTCTCACTTCAAAAAGTCCTCAATAAGGAGGCACCATCCTAGCCTCCTCCAAGAGGGGGAATTTGAGATAAACTTCTTTAAAATCTTTAGCTGCTGAAGACCTCAACTCCATGTTTAGACAATACTACAATACTGGGCCTTTTCCAAGAGTTGATATCTTGTGTAGACCAGTATCTTAACCACTTCAGTATGACGATATCTGTGTAGGTGTCATGAGGCACGAGTGGGTAAACGAGGATGCCAGCATCGGTGTCTTTACTATATATATTTTTTCGTAGTACACAAATTACCCCCGGATTCTGTAAACTGGTTTGATCACGTTTTCTGGGTTTATTATTACTCAGTAAAAGAGAATAAGTAACACAGTAGTGACTGCATTTTATAATGCTAGTTGTGAGATGAATTATACATATGGCAGCTGATGCTGCATGTGAGAATTTGACTTACTGAAGTGGTTAATGACAAGAGTTATATTAAGATTGACTGATATTTCTGGCATAGAGGGTTCTTACTATAAATTCTGAATAGCAAAAGTAATGCTTGTGTAAACCAAAACTGGCAACTAGGGGATAAATTTGTTCAAAATACTGCAAAAATATACACGTGGAAGCCAAAAATCCCCAACAAACAACAAGATGATTTAAGCAATTAAAAAAAGGTGTATACAAATGCGCTGCCACTGCATTTGCCCTAAATGTAGTGGCAGCTTACAATGTTGCAATGGGTCCTATGCAAGTTACTCCTAAGCCTAGGGACAGTTACAGAGAACTATTTAGATTCCCAAATTTAGCAACTTTTTAAGAGGCAACAGGATAAATCTCCTATGGCCTTCAGAATACAGAAGCTATGCGGTCTGGCAAGAACCTATTTCAAAAAAGCTCCTTGTGACCAATCCTTTAAGCTCTTGGGAGTCTTGGATACATACATGGTTGAGATCCAAAGTATGAATGCAAGGTCAGGCTTTACCTATGACGACTTCAGCCAAACCCTTCAGTAAAAAAAAAAGTAAAAAGTTACCATGCATCCATTATGATATACAATTTTTATTTCAAATTTAGCATTTCCTGCCCTGAAAGAAAAAGTCTTAATTACTGTAAGTATAGGACCTTCCCATAGGGCCAAGTTTTTGCAGTGAAATTACACTGGGTAACAATTTTTCACAAGTTTTGTTCTCTTTAATATTTTTTAGCAATTCTAATGCAAAATTTTGCACTGGTTCCAAATGTGTACTTGCTTTTCTTCTACCACCAACTGTTTTAATGATACAGAAAATTATACTAACCCGAAGAAAATATATGGGGTACTGAAAACACACTATTACTTTTTTTTTCAGGTTTATACTATAATGTTCTTGACCATGGCTACAAGAGGGATGTAGGAATTCACCAGATTCATTCTGTTGTGCGTGTGGTTTCTACGTTGGACCTAAGCATGAATCACAAAATTGTGAAAGGTGCAATGTACTGGATGGGTTATTACTTTGGAATGAGTATGAGCGACCAAGAATATCCATGGGTCCCTCATGTGATATGTGGAAGTTGTTGATCAAATTTAGATGCATGGCTGAGAGGTGCATGAAAAGTAATGCCACTTGCTGTGCCGAGAGCGTGGCAAGAGCCAAAAAAATTGTCATAATGATCATTACTTTTGCATGAGTGACATATCAAAGTACAGAAAAGCTAAGGGAAGAGAATCCCTTCCATATCCCAGTAGTTTATCCTCTATTGCACCTCTGCCATGTAATTTACTTTATTGGTTCTACGGCCACCAGAAAATGTAAGTAAATCTCATCAAATTGTGAACTCTATTCTTTGTAACATAATCAACATTGAAATCTTCCAAACGTCTAGCTATGATGGAGGTCTAATCAGGAGAACGGTAAAATTATGACAATGAAGAAAAAGATGAAAATTCCGAGCCAAAACAGAGTACCCGCCCACACTTTCAAAATCAACAAACTGGACGAGCTCATCTGGGATTTGGACCTCACAAAGTCAGGAGCCGAGCTTTTAACATTCAGACTTAGAAAATGGAATCTGTTGGGGGAGGACTGTAGATTAACAGTATACAGGAAGCGTCATGAGGAATTTGAAGTATACTTTGATATATGCGAGGATCTCTACTTCTGTGAAGATATTAATGGCTTATTTACAGCTATTGAACTTCATAAATCCTCAACAATAGCAATTTCATAGTTCTATAAAAAACCTCAAAGCTGTTTTAGTGCATAATGGGAATCTGTATCTATCCCTGCATATAGCATATTCTACACAGATAAAATAAGAATATGACAATGTAAAAAGGCTTCTCGAGAAGGTAAATTATGACAAGATTAAATGGGACATTTGTGGAGACTTTAAAATCCTCGTTTTCTTACTTTGATTACAGGGTGGCTACACCAAGTATTCATGTTCCCTTTGCCTACAAGACAGGCAGGCTGATAATAAACACTACCAGAAAGTGGAATGCCCCCCTCAAAATTACTTGCAGCAAAAATCAATGTTATTCAACAGCCTCTTGTAGAGCCTGCCAAAGTGTTGCTACCCCCCCCACTTCATATAAAGCTTGGTTTAGTCAAACATTTTGTAAAATCATTAGATCATGGTGGAAAAGAATTTTAAGAGATTCACCAACTCTTTCCAAAACTATCAGAGGTCGAAGTTAAGGGTGGTATATTTACTGGTCAGCAAATAAAGATAATGTTGAAGTCAGTGCAATTTGAGAATACAAGTAATGTCGAAAAAGAGGCATGGTGTGCATTTTGAGGTATAGTGGTTTCCTTGGTAATAATGAAGACCTAAACTACAAGCAGCAGCTATAAGAACTTGTACAATGTCATTAAAAGTTTTTTTTTTTTTTTGCATTCCCATTTGGATTTTTTTATGAAAACTTGGGAGGAGCGAGTGAGGAGCATAGCAAAAAGTTCCATCAGGACATTGCCGCAATGAAGAAAAGATACCAAGAAGATGGAACACTGCTACAATGGAAGACTATATATAGTCACTGGTGTGTAAAGATCAAGGAGCTCACAGTATGAAATCACACTCAGTGCATTTCTAGTGGGCTCTTATAACCATATCACATGCTTTTCTACCTCCATTTTCTCATTAGTTTAAAAAGGGAATACAAGGACAAAATATCAGTTACTATTTATAGACAATGTGAATATGCTAAATATAGTGACTATTGTAGTTTAATATAGTTTTTGTATATAAAAATTCAATTATCTTTTGAAATATTGATGCTTTGCAATTTTCAATTATATTTCTAAAATCAGGAAAAAACAACCTTAGAAACACTAAAGACATTTAAAGAAACAAAACTAGTGTTCAGACTTCAAACAACCTTCAATCAACAAAATTCACAATTCCATTAGCACATCCTAACAACTTTAGGAAAAATTATTTCTTTAAAATCACCTTCACAGGTCAAAACAAAAATAGGAAGTGGAGACAGTAATTAAAGAAATAAGACATGGCAACAATTATACAATTCATTTTATTCAAAAACAATTCATATTTTTTCATATTAATTTCCTAAATATTCATTATTAAGCCAATTTCTCAGCCTTATAATCCTAATTAGTTTCAATCTCCCAGACACAATTTCTAATTATCATACAGACATAAAACGAGACAATATTTCACAAAATGATTTATGGCCTGCTTTACTATAAGTGTACGTGGCAAGGAAGGAAACACTTGTGTACGTGTAACACTTGTGGAGATAACCTCCGCAGCAGACCAATTGTGTGTGATGCCTATTATGACTGGTATCACTTGACCACATTAGCAGGAAAACAAGACAAAATTACGTTTCTGTAGGGAGTGTATGGGGGATGGGTATGCAGGGTGAGGGAGTACAGGCGGAAAAATAATTTGATGCAGCTCAACGGAACTTCTCCCCATCTTCTCTTTCTGAATGAGGGGACTTTTTTTTTTTCACCAATTTAATGAAGCAGCCTTGCTGTGGATGTGCTGTATCTTGCAACACTGCTTCTGACCCATGGCAGTGGGTGAGATGTAGGTATGACCCATCATCCAGCAGCAGCCAAGGTATGAGGGAGGGAGGGGGGTGAGTGGGAGTGGAGTATGTGGGGATGGAATGGGTGGGAGTGGATTTCATGCCTTTGTTTTTTTGGCTACCTCCCTTGTAAGGGGGGGAAGCCTCTGGTATATGTATGTATTACCTGTAAAGATCTTCATTGAAAATTCAGACATTACAGTTATTAGTCATGATATGGTTTAACGTCACAAACTCCTCCCATCGAAACTTAACATACAATGGTCACAGAAGATTACAGATTTTAGGATAAACTTGTTACAGTATCAGTGAATGAATATTTATAATCAAGCATATATTCATGCACAATGCAAAAATGTGTCAATATCCTACGATTGAAATTAGATTTCAAATACGTTCCAAGGAGAATTGTCATTTGTTTATCGCATCACTGATTTGTAAGAATCTATAAAGCATAGCATCAACACTGATCTATTGCAATTTTCTTTAAAAACAATCCTACATGATTATACATATTATATATATAGGTCCTTACTAAATACACACTCCAGGATTATTACAGGCTAAATAGCCATATACTGCCATATTTGCCATATGTGACCAGCATCCGGCTACGTAGCCACATTCCAAAAAGTGACTATACCAGTTTGACTATTCCTGGATCTGCATGTGGACATTTTGAAAAATTGCAACCAATATTTTTTTCATAATTACACACCTACATGATATAGCACTAGAAAATTAAAACCGATTTCCACCAAGAA
>NW_027467752.1:52500-62500 GCF_046742065.1 Oratosquilla oratoria
GAAAGGTACAGAGTATTTTACAGGATCTGTTGGTATGAGATAAGATATTTGGAAGAGATCATTACATAAAGTTGAAAAGAAAAGAAACATTGTTTGAAAGATTTTAGAGGGTATAGCAATATAATCCAGGCCAACAACATGAATTAATTTAAGACAAGGTTTGACAAGTGGAGGCAAAGAGACCGGACCCCACGAGCACAGCTTTGATCCTACATATCATATCAGTCCGTTGCCCCAGGTCTCTCTTGATAAAGGCCCGCGGCCTTCAGTTAACCGCCAACGGCCTCTAGGTGGGCCCATAAGCCACTTGGAAACGAAATCGTTGTCAAGGGATTGTTAGTGTGGGGCATTGTGGAATGAGATGTTCTGTGTGTGTGTGTGTGTATTCACTTGGTCTTTGGATCACGTGTTGGACTCGTGATCGACAGCTATTTCCCTCCTGGAAGAGAGCTCAGAGCTCGTAGGTCCGATCTATGGGTAATGCTATGACCTTGCACACACACACACCCCCAACTCCCCGCCCACGAGAGTTGGAGTAACACCCCTCAGCGCTGCGATACTGATATTATTTCAGCCCCGGGCGAGAGTCGAACCCGGACCTCCGTAGTGGCAGGCCAGAGCTCTAACCACAGCGCCATGAGAGGTGTGTGTGTGTGTGTGTGTGTGTGTGTGTGTGTGTGTGTGTGTGTGTGTGTGTGTGTGTGTGTGTGTGTGTGTGTGTGTGTGTGTGTGTGTGTGTGTGTGTGTGTGTGTGTATGTGTGTGTGTGTGTGTGTGTGTGTGTGTGTGTGTGTGTGTTAGTTGCATGTAGGACAGTTTGAGTCTGTGACCAGACCTATTCTGTGTTGGTACTGCTGGATGGTGTCCTGAATGCAAGCTTACCAGAGTGGTTCTAGTTCCTCTTGAGTGATATTTCTATGGGGGATGATGCCTCGGGAGTGTTGCTGGAGTACTGAGTTAGGTGGTCTATCTTTGAGAGTACACAAACATAAACAACTTACAGACACTGCAGAATGGAGTACTAGGAGTGATCATTGGATGCACCAAAACCACATGCATACAGAAACCAAAATCCTCCCGATAGAACATCACATGAAAAATGTAGGAACAAAATTCTATGCCAGAAACCTTGACAACACAACCCTCACACTGCATCTCACAAGCACCACCAATAGAATACAACTCAAACATCTACCATAACCTGCCACTCAAATCACACAAAACATCCACAAAGAAACACGTTCACACCCGGATATGTAAACAAGCCCTTCAAGAGAAACCACTTAACTCGGTACTCCAAGAACAGCCCCTAGATATAAATCACACACCAGACAAGAACCACACTAACACGCCACTGAGGCAGTAACAACACAGAATAATCCTGGCCACGCATTCTGTTGCTCCAGATGCAACCGCCACCCAGAGGACACAGAACACCACATACTGCAATGGTCGACATTGAGTATCTCCAGGCAGCAACAAGATATCTTCTTTAAGTGACATGGTCTTGCCCGGAGGATGCTGACGGTTATCCAGAAGAGAGACCAGGGGCAAAGGATGGATTGACTGACCTTTGAGAGATTTTTTAGTGACCTGAGTGTGAATGGTCACGGGCAAGACTAAGTTTCCAAGATGGTGACGTCAAGCCGCGCATTCTTAGGTTTATGACAACTAACGACTTTTTCATTTTCGATCTCTGTTCTTACTTTCTGGCCTACTTCGGGAATTGGTGTGTCCTTCTTTGGTGGCTTTATTTATGCATTCTCACATTACATTATCACCCCTTAGCTTACAACTACGAGTATTATCTACAGTTTCTAGCTATCACTCATAACACTTGAAAAAAATAATTGGTAATAGGGTGTTATGCATTCTTTTCAATCTTGTAAAATTTTGACCAGTGTATCTATTTCTTCCCATAGAATAAGTTTTCGTTTTATACATGATTTCCATTGATTTAAACCAAACCATCAACATGGTAATGTCCACTTTAATCCCACTATCGGAGAAATAATATCAGTACAGGAAAACTGTATATTTCGACCACTATCTTTAGTCCTCTTCAGCAGAAGAGGACTACAGATAGCAGTCGAAATATACGGATCTCCTGTACTTCGGATATTATTTCTCCGATAACGGGTTTAAAGTGTACATTTACAAATGTGTCACAACATTACAGTTTCCCATGGTAATGTCCATTGTGGATTTTGTTCTAATACCAAACGATCTTTGTGAGCCGAGTACTCGTATACCAAAAAGCCTCCTTCCTCTTACAAGGGAGATAAACAGCCAAAAATAATCAACCTTCAACCCTCCAACGCCAATTTGCTTTTCCCAACTATCTTAGCTCCATGTGGATGAAGGGTCGAGTAGTAATGGCGACCGGAACCCTGTAGCCTATCCTTAGACCCTTCCACAGATCTCTCCAGGAAGAAATGTGGGACTGCTCCCTACGTTGTGCCTCTGTGATTCTGCTTCTGTATGGCCTGCTAGTAGGAGTATGAAGAATAACCGGTGGAGAAGAAGAAAGAGCAGGTGGTGGAGGAGGAGGAAGAGTAATCGGTGGAGGAGAAGGAAAAACAGGTGGTGGAGAAGGAAGAGCAGGTGGTGGAGGAGAAGGAAGAGCCGGTGGTGGAGAAGGAAGAGCAGGTGGTGGAGGAGGAGGAAGAGCAGGTGGTGGAGGGGAAGGAAGAGCCGGTGGTGGAGAAGGAAAAGCAGGTGGTGGAGAAGGAAAAGGTGGTGGAGGAGAAGGAAGAGCAGGTGGTGGAGGGGAAGGAAGACCCGGTGGTGGAGAAGGAAAAGGTGGTGGAGAAGGAAGAGCAGGTGGTGGAGGAGAAGGAAGACCCGGTGGTGGAGAAGGAAGAGCAGGTGGTGGAGGAGGAGGAAGAGCAGGTGGTGGAGGGGAAGGAAGAGTAATCGGTGGTGGAGAAGGAAAAGCAGATGGTAGAGAAGGAAGACCAGGTGGTGGAGGAGGAGGAAGAGCAGGTGGTGGAGGAGAAGGAAGAGCAGGTGGTGGAGGAGGAGGAAGAGTAGGTGGTGAAGGAGAAGGAAGAGCCGGTGGTGGAGAAGGAAAAGCAGGTGGTGGAGAAGGAAAAGAAGGTGGCGGAGGAGAAGGAAGAGCAGGTGGTGGAGGAGAAGGAAGAGCAGGTGGTGGAGGAGAAGGAAGAGCAGGTGGTGGAGGAGAAGGAAGACCCGGTGGTGGAGAAGGAAGAGCAGGTGGTGGAGGAGGAGGAAGAGCAGGTGGTGGAGGGGAAGGAAGAGCCGGTGGTGGAGAAGGAAAAGCAGATGGTAGAGAAGGAAGACCAGGTGGTGGAGGAGGAGGAAGAGCAGGTGGTGGAGGAGAAGGAAGAGTAGGTGGTGGAGGAGAAGGAAGAGTAGTTGGTGGAGGAGAAGGAAGAGCAAGTGGTGGAGGAGGAGGAAGAGTAGGTGGTGGAGGAGGAGGAAGAGCAGGTGGTGGAGGAGGAGGAAGAGCAGGTGGTGGAGGATAAGGAAGAGCAGGTGGTGGAGGAGAAGGAAGAGCAGATGGTGGAGGAGGAGGAAGAGCAGGTGGTGGAGGAGAAGGAAGAGCAGGTGGTGGAGGAGGAGGAAGAGCAGGTGGTGGAGGAGAAGGAAGAGCAGGTGGTGGAGGAGGAGGAAGAGGAGGTGGTGGAGGATAAGGAAGAGCAGGTGGTGGAGAAGAAAGAGCAGGTGGTGGAGGAGAAGGAAGAGCAGGTGGTGGAGAACGGGAGCAGTCACCAAGTGGCGACTCTCTTTATGAGAAAAAGTGGATGTAACTATTCGAAATTAAAGAGGACCTTTTTGGCCACGGACCAAATGCTAACCCCCCTTAGAACTGACGTCTCCATATGGGAGCGAGGGTGTTGATGGGTATTGAAGACGGGTGGAGGGGAGATGCTTCTATCAGACGTCCATCTTTCAAGACCGCCACATGCAGGAACCCAGCAGTGTTTTCTTGTCAGCTGGAAGACAGACACCGATCGATATGATGCGAGGCCCAGTTCTCTTTCAACTTTACCCTGTCTGCAAAATACTTCACTGGATTAATCAGTCCATTAATCCGTTGCCCCTGGTGTCTCTCTTTTTCAAAAGACCCGTAGCCTCCACGAGACCAGATGATTAAACTGGATTAACAAGCTATGCAACAGACTCACTAAATCAAATTGGTAAAATAAAATACTTGACTGTGCTAAACAAAGTTTAATCCTTAACTAACATACTAACACATGCAATTCTATCTTGAACAAAATATGTATTAATATAACAAGAGGAGTGAATCTGAAGATGATGTATTTCTAAGCCTTATCGGGATTAGCAGAATCTGCGGCTTCCCTCTTCACAGGGTAGGGCGTCACAGCTGCGTGACTAGCATTCTTGACTATGACAGCTTCTACAGGTTTGTCGCCAGGTTTAGAGGTTTCAACAACACCAAGAGCTTCGACAACATCCTGTGACAAGAAACAAAGATTATAAGAGCAGGCGTCGGCTGGAGACTCGACTTCAACTTATCTAAGGTCGAGACTATTCTTAGTTTATTTGGGAAATATATTCGTCTTTGAGGTAAAGGAAAGTTGTAGTGGATGAACTCTGACTTTGATAGAGATGAGACATTCCTTTTTGTAGTCTGAAATTCGTAGCCTGTGTGGAATAGTGGGTGAGATCATTGTCATATAGGCGGGAGTTCCAGGTTCAAACCTCCCAGTAAATGCCAGGTAGCTGTTCAAGTCACCTTCTCATTGTTTCTCACCTCTTTACAATGACGGACCTTAGGTGTACAACATCCCATCGTCACACTTCACCGTCAGCATCTAATTAGTATAGTCAGGATGATGAAGCACTGGTTTCAGACTCCACTGACAACTATCCCAACATATCCAAACCTCCCCATGGGATTCAAAGGCTGTATCAACCACCAATCGGATAAACTAATCATAAGCAGGGTGAACTTGACCTGACTTCTAATCTTTGATTCCCAAGGAAAGCACAGCTTTACTTTCAACTTACCATCCCAGCCACTACCTTCCCGAAGACGACGTGAGCACCGTCCAGCCATCCAGTTTGCACTAGAGTGATGAAGAACTGTGATCCATTGCTGTTGGGTCCTGCGTTAGCCATGGACACCCAACCCTTCCCATAGTGCTTCAGTTCGAAGTTCTCATCATCGAACCTCCTTCCATAAATGCTCTCACCTGGAATAAGAGAACATAATAGAGGAGACCAAAAGAGACCATCAGGCCTACACTAGGCAGTACCATGTCCTTTACCACCTGTCATCCGTACCCATAAAGTTGTCCAATCTTCTCTTAAAATAACCCATTGTTTCAACGCTCACTAAATGGTTACTAAATGTATTCCATTCGTTAACCACTCTATTAGTAAATAAATTCTTGCCTGTTTCCTTCTTAAACCTAAATTTGTTCAATTTAAGTCCATTACTACGAGTCCTGCACTGCTGTATTGATATGGTGACCTTGTCTGCATGAACCTTGTTAAAGCCTTTGACCCATTTGAATACTTATAGGCCTTGCAGCGACATCAGAAGAGGTTGATGTCATTCAAGCCAAAGGACGGTGTAATGGTGACAACTTTTCAGCTTGATTTGGTCAAATGAAAATAGAATTCTTTCCCTTAAGGTCTTTTCCCTGACTTTAGCTATCTTGGACCCCTTCCCATTGCATTCTGGGTAATCCTGTGCTTTTCCCGACAATATTTTTATGCTGTGTTTGTGCGGAAGGGTAGTGAGTGGTGGGATGATGAAATTAAGAAGGTAGTAGAAGAGATGAAGCGAGCATTCAGGGACTGGTTACAAAGTAGGACGAGAGAAAAATATGAGAAGTATAAAGGAAAAGAAGAGAAGGAAAACAAAAGATAAATGAGGCAAAAAAGAGAGCAGATGTAAAATGGGGGAGAAGTTTGACAGAAAATTTTGAAAGCAATAAAAATATGTTTTTGAAGAAAATCAAGACAGGAAAGAGGGGTGAGTCAAGTAGAGAAGAAAAGGTAAAATGTGCGACTGGACAGATCTTGACGGAAGACGAGACGGCAAGGGGAGGATGGGCGGAATATTTTAGAGAGCTATTGAATGTGGAAGAGGAAAAGGAGGGATTGGTGGTAGCAGTGGGGGGTGCTAAGAAAAAGACCATGATGGGAGAGGAAAATGGAGGAGAAATAAGACAAATAAGGTGCAAGTAGCGCTGAAAATTACGAGAACAGGTAAGGTTCCTGAACTAGATGGGTGTCACGCGAAGCGTCTGAAGAAGGGAGGTACAGGAATAATGGACTGGCTGGTGAGGTTGTTTGATATGTGTCTAAGGGGGGGGTAGAGCGGCAGAGGACTGGAGGAGTGCCTATATAGTTCCGCTTTGCAAGGAAGGGGTAGAGCGGCAGAGGACTGGAGGAGTGCCTATATAGTTCCGCTTTGCAAGGAAAAGGGGACAAATGTGAGTGTAGTAGTTTCAGAGGGATTAGTTTGCTGAGTGTAGTTGAGAAGGCTTATGGGAGGGTTTTAATTGAGAGGATTAGGAGAGGAACAGAGTGAGTAATTGGTGAGGAACAGTGTGGATTTAGGACAGTTAGGGGTTGCGTGGATCATATTTTTGCGGTAATGCAGATATGTGAGAAAGTTTGAGAAAAGGTAAGGATGTTTTTTGGGCCTTTGTGGATTTGGAAAAGGTTTATGACATGCTAGACAGGAAGGCACTGTGAGAGGTTTTGCAGAATTATCAGATAAATGGGACTGGGTAAAAGCTGTGAAGGGCAGTCAAGAGTTTTTACGAGAGTAATAGAGCCTCTGTTAGAATGAGAAACGGAGAGAGAGCGAGTGGTTTGAAGGAAAGGTGAGACTGCGTCAGGGCTGTGTCAATGTGTACATGGATGGGGCGGCGCGGGATGTTAAGGCGAGAGTAGTGGGTAGGGGACTGGAGATTGTTAAAAAAAATAGAGAAAAGTGTGAGGTGAGCCAGTTGTTGTTTACTGGAAATGCACCCCCAGATTTTTCGATAACGCACTGCCTGTCTAGCGGTAATGCGCCCAGCTCTGCAAACTGTGTGTCGGCTGTGGAGCCGACACATTCAACCGATTTTAGAAGCTCTGCCAAAGGATTCGAACCCTGACCTGCGCGTGCATAATCATGAAGCCAAGACACTAGCAACCGAGCGTCTTAGCTTCGTGATTATGCACGCACAGGTCTGGGTTCGAATCCCTTGGCAGAGCTTCTACAATGCTCAATCTGTCTTAAACATACACATTCAACCAACACCACAATCACTCAATATTCAAGAAGGACCTCAAAGGCTCTAAGCACTAACCTCCTCTTCCGTTACCGAGGGTGGTGTCGCCGCCTTGGATCATAAAGCTCTTGATGATGCGATGGAAGGGCGTGCCAGAGTAAGATCTACCATTAAAGCCGTTTGTTATGTTAACGAAGTTTGCCACCGTCAAAGGCACTATCTCCCTGAAAAGGCCAATCACGATTGATCCAACTGGCCTCCCTCCGTGTGTGACCTCAAACGTTACCTGAAAAAATGAACAAATGAATGAAGCAAGTAGTAGGCACCTACATTTATAAATTCACAAGTTTATTCATACCTGCATGCGCATATACACGCGTTCACACAAGGGAAAGTAGGAGGATATGGATAGTAGTAAAAGATAAAATGTCAGGGTGGGGCGATGTATCCTCTGTAAACGACATAGACCGCGGATTATCTATTGTCTTCAAATTTGCTGACGATACAAAAATCTGTAGAATGGTAAATGATCACTTAAACCAATTAGATACCTAATGAGATTTAGATAAACTACAGCAATGGTTATGCACAAAGGTAAAAAAATAGTACGATTACAAGTTATTTGGAAATTCGTTAACAAAAGTGCATAGTGCAAAGGATCTCGGCGTAATTATCAGTAATGATCTCAAATCATCTAATCACTGTATTTCCGCCTCAGAGAAAGCAAATAAGATTCTAGGACTGATTGCGCTATCTTTTGATTTTAAAAGTCCATATGTAATTAACAAGCTATATAGATTATTAGTTCGCCCACATTTGGAATATGCTGTATCTGTATGGGTCACCGAATCTCAGATATTGTCAGGTTAGAAAAAGTACAACGGCGAGCCACAAAACTGATTCAGAAATAAATCATACGAAAATCGACTACAACATATGATTTTATTTTTCCTAAAAAAAGCGTACTCAGGGGTGATTTGATACAGGTCTTTAAGATTCTGAAGGGAATTGACCATCAAAAGTGACGAAATTTTCACAATGAATATGAATTAAATAAGAAATAATGGTCTCAAACTGTCAGGATGTAGATTTAATTTGGAAGTAGGTAGAAACAACTTCCGCCAACCGTGTAGTAAATGAATGGAATAAACTTTCTACAAAGGCAGTGCAGTGTAGTACAGTTCGAAGTTTTAAGATTCATTTAGGTAAACACCTAAGCTATGTTGTAATACTTGTCATTTATTTAATTTTATTTATTGACTATTACTTATCAATTTATTATCATTTGTTTATTTATTAATTTTCATTTATTAATTATTCATATATTGTAAATCATTATCATTTATGTTTGTTTATTATGCATTATTATCTATTTATTTACTTATACATACATACACACACACACACACACACACACACACACACACACACACACACACACATATATATATATATATATATATATATATATATATATATATATATATATATATATATATATATACCGAACTCTGATGTTACGGGAACTGGGTGCTGCAACATGACAATGCGGTCCCTCGAGATCGACAACGCCCGCAAACTTAAAAACTACTCGAACTTCAAGAGCAAGTGGACTTCAAGAGCAAGTGAACTTCAAGACCAAATGAACTTCAAAACCACGCGATCTTTGATACCACCCGAGCTTCAAGCTCACGCGAACTTCAAGCCCAAGGGAAGTCCACGCGAGCTTGAAGCCCACGCGAACTTCTAGCCCACGTCACCACAATCCTTCACCCCCCACCCCCACCCCATCCACCCACCTACTCCCCGGATTTAGTTTTTTTTTTTTTTTTTTTTTTTGAGTGAAATGTCACTCCCACGGGCTTTGTTCGAGCCCGTGATAGGTGCGTGTGTGTGGGGGGGGGGGAGTTGTTTCTTAATTCTTGTTTCATGGCGATTTGCTCCACACACACCTCGCTGCCTTGGGTTCGGTTCTCCTTGGCGCTTCGTCTGCCGTCGACTGGCGATTCCGTTCAGCTGAAGGGAACCCTCCGGCGACAACAAGGAGGAGGAGGAGGAGGAGGAGAGGAAGGAAGAGAAGGAGGAGGAGGAAGAGAAGTAGGATAAGGAGGAGAAGGAGGAAGAGAAAGAGAAGGAAGAGGGGGAGGGCGATGAGAAGGGGGAGGAGAAAGAGAAGGAGAAGGAGGAACAGGAGAAAAGGAAGAAGATAGAGGAGGAAGAGGAGGAGGAGGAGGAAGAGGAGGAGGAGAGGAAGAGGGAGGGGGGGAGAAAGAAAAGAAGGGGAGGAGAAGGAGAAGAAAGAGAAGAAGGAGGAGGAGTCAGAGGAGAAGGAAGGAGAAGAAAGAGAAGGAGGAGGACGAGGAGGATGAGGAGGAGAAGAAGGAGAAGGAGGAGGAAGAAGAAGAAGGAGGAGGAGAAGGAGGAGAAGAAGGAGGAGAAGGAGGAGAAGAAGGAGGAAAAGAAGAAGAAGGAGGAAGGAGAAAAAGGAGAAGAAAGAGAAGAATGAGGAGGAGGAGAATAAGAAGGAGGAGGAAGGAGAAGAAGAAGAGGAAGAAAGAGGAAGGAGAAGAAAGAAAAGGAGAAGAAGGAGAACGAGAAGAACTAGATGAAGGAGAAGAAGAAGAAGGAGGAGGAGGAGGAGGAGGAGAAGAAAGAGAAGGTGGAGGAGGAGGAGGAAGAGGAGGAGAAGAATAAGTAGAAGAAAAAGAAGTTCTCGTCAGCGTCAAGGACAAGCTCCAGATTAGAAATCCTTCGAGGCCTGGGAGGTGTGGGGTG
>NW_027467752.1:70000-105000 GCF_046742065.1 Oratosquilla oratoria
CACCTGGGTTTCATCTGGAGTTCAGGGATGATCTGTGTGCCCAGGAATGTGCGGTAGCAATCTCTAATCGGTATGAAGTACCTGGCACTCTTGAGGACCCTGAAGAATTGAGGGATACTTTTAAACGTGAAACTTTGACAGCTGCCGAGAAGTGCGCTGGAGAGAGCCCAAGGTCGAGTAGTGGTGTGGCGTCATGGGAGACACTGGGGGCTATAAAGTTGAGTCGTGCTGACAAAATGGCTGGGGACCTGGACCAACACAGGACTCAGAAACGACAGACAAAACTTCTTATGAAAATGGATAAGGAGAGGTACGTGTATGCAGTATTGTCTGCTGTCTGGCGGTCCGATAATATTTCCTTTGATTGGAAAAAGGGTCTGGTCGTCTCTATCTGAAAGGGGAAAGGAGACCAGCAGGACTTCAATAACTACCTCGGCCAGTTAAGGCTCTTGCCCATCTGTTGCGACATGGGTTCGTTCACATCTGTTAATTTTATAGAGACCTGGGCAATCTGGGTTCACACCAGGTAAGTCAACGACTGATGGGATACTAGCAATTCGTATTCTTGTGGAGCGTCGATATGACTTTCAACAGGGGTTTCTTGTAGTTTTATCTTGATCTCAAGAAGGCGTTTGATGCGGTGCATCGTGGGCTACTCCGAGATCTTTTGCGGATTCGTGGGGTTCCTGCGAGGAATATTGACTTAAGGTCTGGATTTTACTCTGGGACAGAATGCTGTGCACCATGAAAATATACTTCCAGGTTCTTTCCTGTTAATTCAGGAATGAGTCAGGGGTACATCCTCGCCCTAACAATTTTCGACGCCAGCATGGACTGGGTATTGGACAAAATTGTCGATCAGTGTCGATGTGGAGCATCTATTGACAATATAAGGTTTCTGACCCTGTCATTGCTGATGATGTTGTCCTTCTTGCGGAGTCGTTGGTCCTGGTTGCAGCCCTCGAGTCTGTTTGGACTCTAGGTTTCCTGGGCCAAGACTAAGGTCCAGGCGTTTGGGGACTTAGTAGATGACACAGTTCAGTTTGTCTATGCATGTGGCGACGACACTGAGATCTTGAAAAGTTTCAAATTTTGATAGTGTAGTGCAAAACAGTGGTGGTCATGTCAGGAAGTACTTCGAAGGATTGGCATTGCCCATATGGTGTTAGGGACACACTCAACCAGAGTGCATGGCGTCATCTGTTTTATCCAGGAAGACTAAAATCTGAATATTTAAGTCACTTGTGCTCCCTGTCTTGTTGAACGGCTGTGAGACATGGACATTGAATACTGACTTGAAAAGGCGTCTCGATGCCTTTGGTACTAAATGCCTTCGGAGAATCATGGGGTATCGCTGAAATGACTTTATACCAAACCAGAGACTGTAATGCGAGACTTAGTCTAGGCCAGTTACCATCAGCATAATTCATGAACATCAACTCTGGCTATATGGGCATGTGGCACGCTGCCCTGATGTTGACCCCACTCACAGGATCGTCCCCGCAAGAGACAACAACCCTCGATGGAGGAGGAGACGAAGGAGGGGACGCCCCCCCCCCCACACACACACAGAAGAACTCATGACTGGGGCAAGTTGAACGAACCTGTTGAGAGTGGTTTGGGGTGGGATGGCAGGGGACCTGCATGGGAGATTGCTCCTCGGAGAGGCCATGGGGACTGACGTGAGTAAGAGGGGGTTTACATGGTCAAACGGTTCGTCGAACGCGGTTCGACAGACAGAGACGTGTTTAAAGTGATGTGTGAACGTGTGAACGGGGTATTTGGTTGTCGAACAACGTGTTCGACAACCAAATACGCTCTCTGGCGTATGCCCCAAATTAATGAGGGTGACATACCCTCAGAGTACCATCCTCTTTAAAGCCTTGATACAAACTGGAAGACACTTTTTGGTTGATATGTAAGGAAATTTAAAGGACAAGACTAAACATTCTAACAAAGAAATGTTGGTAGATCGAAGAGAGGAAAGATGAAGGAAGATCAAATAAGGGGAAAACGGGTAGAGAGGAGACCTATAAGAAGAAGGCGAATTTTGTGAGATGAATGAAAGGCTAGCAAACAGGAGACAGAAAAAAAGATATAGAAGGTTCGTTTCGATGGAAGGAGCACATCATGCACGTGATGAGAAGGGAAGTGGGAAAGGAGAATGTATATAAAGAAGAAATTTCTCGAACCAAGTTTTAAAGAGAAGTAACAAAAGTGGATAAAAAGGACGAACAAAAAAGAAATTTAATGAAACGTAAATAACATGGAAGAAGACTAGCAAAGAAGAAAAATATAAATAAAAATATAAATAAATATATATATATAAATATTAATAAATATGTATATTTCCTACTCCGCTTACGTCAAATATATAAATAAACATATAAATAAATAAATAAATAATCTAGTAAATAGACAAATAAACAAATAGATAAACGTGGCTTAGAATAGTGTTTCTAAACCTGGGAGTCACTGCCCCAAAAGGAGCCGTGACAAGAATCTAAGTGAGGGGAGTTATGGACTGCTGTTACGAATTATTCATTTCTATGCAATATGAGGAATTTGAAAAAAAGAATCCATCACTCTGTCCTTGCAGAAGAAATATATAATTGTGAATGTCAACTTTGCAATAAAGCAAAGGGTTTTTCCTCATCAACATTTTATTTATTTATTTATTTATTTATTTATTTTTGCGAGGTGAGATTTAGGAGAAAAATGATGGGGAGCCATGAAAATGTTGAGAATTGACGAAGTGGGTATTGGAGTGGGAAAGGTTGAGAACCACTGGTTTAGATAAACAAGAGAGAGTTGGAAATGTGATGATGATGATGATGATGCAGAACGGTGGAGAGAGACGAACCAGACGAGAGAAACTGGAGTTGGAGTGAGTTGAGGGTGATAGGGAGGAGGAGGAGGAGGGAGGGGGAGGTGATCACCACGATCAGTACAGTTGAAGAGCCAAGTTCATCAACGCTTTGACTCGGCTGCACTGTGCCTATAAGGATACATTTATGTTTTTGCGTCTATACTCTTCCACCTTCCTCAAACCTGCCACAATGTCTCGACATATATATATATATATATATATATATATATATATATATATTAGGTCCTTGAGATACCAGGGGCGTTGCACACGAGAAAGTGACGAGAGACTTATGTGACCGACCGTACTTGGTAGAAAGGTGGAGGGGGAGGTTCGTGTCTTGGGTGGGAGTAAGATTCAAACCTGTAACCCGGAGAAAGTTTTTCTTTGTTTGTATATATAGTTTTGTTTGTTCATTTTTTCTCTATATTCCTCTGTATGGACTTTAGTGGCACCTCTACGGACCAGACTCACGTCTTTTTTTTATGATTGGTGACTCTCCATTCAGATATGGATGCTGACCACTTTTGTGTGTTTACTATTCTTCCTGTCTGCCACACACGCCTTAAATCTCTCCTTTGATAAGTTACTAATATAAGTTATTAATATAAGTTATTCATATAAGTTATTAATAAGTTACCAGGCGATTTTATTCAGGTGTGATCTGTCACCTGTGGCACAGACTGAAATCTTTACGTTGTTAGTTGTTATTAGTGTTGTTAGAATTTTAGTGTTTAGTGTTGACGTGGTTTTCTCCAGCAGACTAAAGAACAGCAATCCATAAGACATGGGATACACTTGTGGTCCCCCAGGGTGACAGATAGCGCCACAAGGGAGGTGGAGGGGCACGGACCTTGCGGGAGCTCGTGGATAAAGTGGATTTAGTGGATGAAGTCTAGTGGTGAGGTGGTTTTCTCCAAGAGACTGAAGAACAGCAATTCATAATGTCTGGGGTACATGCGAGGACCTCTGAACACGAGGTCTTCAACTGTGGACAGAGTACCCCGCCGTGAAGTGAAAGTAGAAAAGGGGAAGGTGTGGAGTAAAAGTGGAGTGACCAGGAAGCGAGATAACGGTGGAGGGAGAGAGGGAGGGAGGGAGAGAGGGAGAGGAAGGGAGAGAGGGAGCGAGACAGGGAGGAAGGATGGGAGGGGGGAGTACTGGATAAATTAGCTGTCCGTGGGTGTGTCCATGGCGGAATCCTAAATTGGGGATGAATCATCGAGGTCCCGGAGCTGAATGAAACAGTCAGGCATTGGGTGGAGCACGAGAGGGCTAGAGATTGTGGTCATCGATCACCATTCAACAGGGTTTTCTTCTTTTGTATTGGCAGCATAGTTTTTATGCAGTCCATACAGACCAGAGAAACGTAGCATCCTTTTATGGTTAGAAACTAATTCCCACAAAAAAAAAAAAAAAAAAAAAAAATATCGCTTTCAATTACTACTCTCCCTTCGTCCTGTTTCCTTCCCTTAGGAGAGAAACGCTGGTTCGCCTTGGGATGCAGAATGGGAGTGAAAGGGAGACAGAACAACCGAGGAAAAGTGGGATAAACAACGACCACCACCACCACCACCACCACCACCACCACCACCGTGGAAACGAGTTTTTCCACTGCGGAAAATTTCCCTAAATTTTAATGTCGACAAAATTTCACTCATGAATAACAGAACGCACTTTATCTTTTAGCACGAATAGATAAATAAATATATGAATAGATAAATAAATAGATCAGTAAATGAATACATTAATATATGAATAAACAAATAAATAAATAGACAAATAAATCAACAAGTGAAAAGGCTGATAACTAAATTAATAAACAAATTAATAAATAAATACATTAATAGATAAACATTGATAAAAGAGTAAATTTATAGAAATAGACAAATAAAAAGAAAAATAGAATACAAATTAATAAGATAAAACAACAATTAGTAAATGAATAAATAGATCAAGTTTCACTGTAGATATATTTTCACTATGTCAACAAACACTTCATCTGTTAACACCAAAACATAATCATATCTTTGGATAGAATTTCGGGTGTTGTTATCACTTGCTATACAGATACACACACCAAAAGGCATTTTCCCCCCTTATGAAGGGGTGGCCGAGTCAAGTACCCTTTCGCTGTCCCCTCGTGCTTGATTATCACCTCGTGGGCCGATTTTATAAAAGATCCTAAGAGCTAGACTCAGACATAAATCTACAAAATGACGGAGATTTTACCTAAATCCCTATGTTGACGACCTAAATGCTTATTTCTAGACATGATCTCGACATAGCGCAAAGTCTAGATATAAAAGCATTTAGGTCGCTGACATAATAGGGATTAAGGTAATATCTCCGTCATTTTGAAGATTTATGTCTAGACTTAGGGGTTAAGATATTTCATAAATTCGGCCCACGAGGTTCAATTCTGTGGGGATTTCGTGGAGTACAGAACCTTGCAGTCTCTGCTATGACCCAGGGGCGGAGATTTTACCTAAATCAGCTGTCCATAATGTCGAGGCTATGTCTAGACATAAGCACTTACGTCACCGACTTTACGGGGATTTAGGTAAAATCTTCGCCATTAAGGTTAGAATCTTTCATAAATTCGGCCCCAAGGTCCTGTGTACCTTCGCCACACCTTTCGGGACAAAGGCAATGCAGCGAGGCACAGCAGAACCCCACGTTACCATGGAGAGAGTGTCTAAATTTTCCTAAAGCGTCGTTTAAATTGAGCAAGTTAAGTGGGCAAGTTACTTGCTACAACTTGCTTGCCGTCTGTAAACATCTGCTTGACAAAGGAAATGAGTCAGATTGCCCAAATTTTTGTCGAGCAGATGTTTTCACACGGCAAGTAACTTGTAGCAAGTGACTTGCACACTTGACTTGCCTCTCAACTTGCCCCGTTTAAACGAGGTTTGAAACCATTGAGGCAAGTTACTAGAAAACCTGATCATGTTACCGGTTAGCAACAGCGCGAGACTGTCCACAAGGAGAGAAGCGCTGGTTAATTAGAGCCCATAAAACCAAAGTTACTTAAGTTTCGATGACGTCACACGGGAGGTGCCTCAGGGATCTGTCTCTGCACCACCTGGGGTTTTTGTACTTTATGTAAGCGTCTCAACCAAAGGCCAAAGTCGGTCTTATACAAGTTCTTGGTAATAGAAAGTTGTACAGAACGACAGTCAATCTCTCAGTTGATCACGCAAAACTTATAAAAAAAAAAAAAAATAATAATAATAAATATATATATATATATATATATATATAATAAATAAGCATAGAATAAAAATACACAAATAAATAAACAAACAAATAATAAAATAAAGATAAAATAAAAAATTATAATAATAATGAAAATTAAATGAATAAATAACTAAAATAACAATGACAATAATTCTACCCCTCTTCGCTGTTAACGTCCCTTGAGCTGCGGAAGTGAATCAAGTGGCCTGGCAGCAGCGGCAGCAGCAACAAAATGGGGAACAGTACCACACGGCAAGGAGGGCGTTGGGTCAAGTGCAACCCGAACTCTTTCGCAGTCACCAGTGACTGTCACTTGTCCTGAATGTCGGAGCACCAAGGGCAAAGGTGATTGTTTCCGTTGCTACTTAGCGTCTCATTGCGTGAGATCGGAGACAAGCCTGAAATACTCCAAGTAGGGTAATTTGGTCATATGTATATGAGTATATATATATATATATATATATATATGTATATATATATATATATATATATATAGTGTGTGTGTGTAGAGTAATTAGATTTACAACTTTTATTTCCTTTTCTCTTTTGCCTAGAGGCGTTATCGTAGAAATCAACAAGAAGAAAATAAAAATGAAAATACAAAAAATTGGTGGGTGGATGTGGTAATGACGTTGACATGTGTGCCATGAGCCTTGGCACACTTGTCTTTGGCGCCAAGCAGCAACGCCCATCACCTTTGGCGCCAAAGGTGGCAACGCCCATCACGATCCCACGAATACCATCAAGTGACCTCATCCCCCGTTTCCAGCCACGTGGTTCCAACGGCGACGACGCCCTCGTCGTATCTTGCCTTTCACTGTGTCCCTTTATGTGGTCAATATTTCCATGGAATTCAGTTATACCCCTACGGACCAGAGTCATGCAGTATTCAATTTTATACGATTGCAGAAGAATCAGTAAAAAAAAAAAAAAAAAAAAAAAAAATAGTAAAAAATACTATTCCGTTTTTGCTTTCCTTCTTAAATATCTTCTTCACCACGTCGTTTCCCTCGAGTACAGAAGAATTGCTGGTGATCGCCGGCGAAATGTTTCCTTTCACTTTTGGCATTCTGTGACCTCTGACCTTTCGACCCGCTTGTCCATATTCCCCGAACTCCACCACCGAATTCGCCATCAAGGTTCCCCGCCGTCTCGCCTCCTGTATCCATGCTGCTTTTCAAGGGAGGTGTGTGTGTGTGTGTGTGTGTATGTGTGTATGTGTATGTGCGTGTGTGTGTGTGTGTGTGTGTGTGTGTGTGTGTCTTGTTGCCAGCCATAACTAGCGCTTCTATCCTTTGGGGACAATATGGCGCCGAGGAGGTGGAGGGAGGATGTGGGGGATCTCTGCAATCGTATCGATAGAGGCTCAAGATTTTTCGCAAATGGCGATGGAGGCACTGGAATACTGTCGGCGCAGATAATGATAGCAATAGTCTTTTCGGGCAATCAAGAATATGAGAGAGACAGAGAGAGAGAGAGAGAGAGAGAGAGAGAGAGAGAGAGGATAGAGAGAGACAAGAGAGAGACGAGGGAGGAAAATAATGTGATGGATATGCCCTTCTTTACCTGGAACCTATCACGTGACCTTTTGAGCTCTGGAAAGTATATGAAAAAAGAAGAAAATTATAACAATAATTCCCACGCGCACACCTCTCCAAGGGAACGCAGGTGTTGCTGTAACAGACAGGTGTTCATTATGACACGTGTGAACATCTGTTGGACATGTGCAACCATACAGTATGGATATAAACATGCGTGTATAATATATATATATATATATAAACATTATATATATGTATACACACACACACACACATATATTATATGTATATATATATATATATAAACATTATATATATGTATACACACACACACACACATATATATATATTATATATATATATATATGTATATATATATATATATATATATATTTAAGATTATTTCAGACAAATGAGAGAGAATGTGGGTGGGGAAGGGCAAACGAAGATGTGTTAGGAATAGAGTTTATTGCCCTAACGTTGCGACCAACTTGGTCTTCTTCAGAGGACTACAGCATTACAGACGGATCACAATTCTTATATTCGTAGTGAGAGGGAACCCGCCAAGGTATGAGCGTCATGTTTTCCCTTTGGCTAACGATTTAATTATTAGGACACTTGCTGCTTTTGAGAGGCATTTAAATCCGTCTCTGTCGTTGTTGTTCTTGTTGGTGGCGATATGTGCAGCTTCCACAGTTTTTCTCATTTTCTTCTCAAATCCCTCGTGTAGAATTTCTGCGTTGTTCCAATCAGGTAAATGTCCACATTTGTCCAGGTGACGAACCAGTGACGAACCAGTGTAATTTACCATTTTTAGACACGTTGATACACAGAGGTTCTCAACAGGTAAGTTTCTCGGTGTACAGGAAACCCACCAATAGGGACGACTTTGTCCATTATTTTTCAGCACACAGCAGACGTGTTAAAACGGGTGTTCTAATAGGTTTCTTTCTCAGAGCTTTTCGTATCTGCAGTGAAGAATTCCTAGAGGATGAACTTACTTACATCAAGAATACCTTTAGGAAGCTGAAATACCCCGGAGGTTTGATCACCAGGACAACGAGGAAAGCCAAGAAGATCTACGATGGCTCAAACGTCCGGACCCCGGGAAAGGATAAGTCTCATTTTATTTCTGTCCCTAATTCTATAAACACCATAGCTATTGATGATTATTTGTTAAAAGGTGGAATAAATATAGCAAAAATATATTCCAATAAAATAGGAAAAATATTTAAGAAACATAATAATATTCGTAATAATCTCAGTGTCATTTACCGTATTCCATGCAACGGTTGTCCATCATCTTACTTCGGTGAGTCAGGTCGAGGGTTCAATAAACGCTTGAGTGAGCACAAAAACGATCTCAGGGCTCATAGAACATCTAACTCCCTGGTTCGTCACCTGGACAAATGTGGACATTTACCTGATTGGAACAACGCAGAAATTCTACACGAGGGATTTGAGAAGAAAATGAGAAAAACTGTGGAAGCTGCACATATCGCCACCAACAAGAACAACAACGGCAGAGACGGATTTAAATGCCTCTCAAAAGCAGCAAGTGTCCTAATAATTAAATCGTTAGCCAAAGGGAAAACATGACGCTCATACCTTGGCGGGTTCCCTCTCACTACGAATATAAGAATTGTGATCCGTCTGTAATGCTGTAGTCCTCTGAAGAAGACCAAGTTGGTCGCAACGTTAGGGCAATAAACTCTATTCCTAACACATCTTCGTTTGCCCTTCCCCACCCACATTCTCTCTCATATATATATATATATATATATATATATATATATATATAATATATATATATATTAATTCACCACCCCATTCTCACGTAGTGGGAAGTGAGAAATACTGTCCGTTGCAGCAAGCCGCTGGGTTGTATATGCCGATATTAGGTCACCTCCCCGCCTGGCCAGAGCTGTCGGAAACCAAAGCGACTTATCCCGGAGTGCCTCCCGGGATTCGAACTGACGACCATCTGCTCACGAGTTCGACACTATCCGCTGGTGTAAACTATATGGAAAACGCTCGAAAAAATACATTCTCATATATGTTTTCAGTTGAAATAAAATGGAAAATTTATTCAACATTCAAGGAAAGATTTCGACGCAATATAAAATAATACAGATGGATCTGTCAAAGCAAGGGAAATAAGCAAGGGTGGTAAATATATTTAACAATTAATGTGAACATTTAATTGTATTTGTTTGGCTACGTATGTGTGAGAAATGTAAATTAACAATGATCCCAACACCTATTCATGTTAAGTAATTAACCATTTGTGTGTGTGTGTGTGTGTGTGTGTATGTGTGTGTGCGCGGGCGCGTGTGTGTAATTCATCTTGGTCCTAGATGTGTGTGTTTGGACACACGACTAAGCAAATAACTTCAATATATTTGATCAAATCTGTAATATTCCACTTCACGATAACTAAATCAAACGAACAAATAACTGACAAAGAAAATATAAAGAATAAAAATGCTGTAAAAGTTTGTATTAAAAATATCAAAAATCGTCACGATTTGAAATTTAGACAACTTTCTCTCACAATTGAACGCTGACTTGCAACGTCGTCGTCAAATCGAAGACGACTTCTTTTCCATTTTCATCCACTTGTAAAGCAACAGCTCTAGCTTAAAATTCATAAGTGTCTATTTACCTAACTATAGTATGGCCCAAGGTCTAAATATACAGGTCTGACCGTTTGAATTATTGTGCGCAGCTTCTGACGTCATTAGGCTGGGTCCGTTTTCTCTTTGTTAAACACTGAAGAAAACTGTGAAACGCCAAGGAAGACAGGAACTATAATATTCTATATATTATATATATATATTATATATCATATATATTATATATTCATATATATAGACAGGAACTATAATATTTTATATATATTTATATATTTTATATAATATTTGTCAGTATATAACTAATTGCGTGGAGCGGTGCGAGCGAATGTAACATTTCCGAACGACGCGCCAGCTTCAACTGACAGCTATAGGGCCCGCGAACCCCACTTTGAACAGCCAGGTGACGTTCACGGGCCCGCTGCGCCAGCTCCCTCGAAATTCGGTCGGAAGTGGTTAGACCTTATATTCTTATATCTTGGTATGGCCTACAGGAAGAAGTAATGCTCGTGAGGTCCCGTCTCTTATTCTCCAATTACTATATCTAGTTTAGGAATTCACGCGTGGTTCCAACGTGGGCTGTATTTTCCTTATTCTCCACTTACCATGCTTAGATTTATATTCATGTACTGTTCCGGCTTGGGTTATATCTCCTTCTGCGTGTGTGTGTGTGTTTGTGTGTTTTGGTGTGTGCGCGCGCGCACGTACACGTATATTTGCTTCCATGCGCTTCTTCATATTTAAATGTCCCTTCAGGAGTTCTGAGAACCTTTGATTAGGTACGACAGCTGCCCAGGACTCTTATTCTTCGCCCATAAAGGTTCCTCAGTCGACGAGCCTATAAACGAGCCTCGTTTCCGATGCCGCCAAGCAATTCTATTCAGCCAAGAAAATCGCCTAAAGTAACGCCTACGCCCTCAATTGATCATATAAATTTTCTTAGAACACCTCTACCAGATGTGTCGTAATGCGAGTGGTGTGACACGGGAGGAGGAAGAGAGGGACGAGGAAGAGTGAGAGGAGGAAGATAGGGAGGAGAAAGAATTTTTTTATTTACTTCTTTGCAATGCACTTAACACCATGAATGGCTTTCCAACGAACCTTTTATGTCGACGAAATTACACTGATGCCATCTCCCTCAGCGTCGTCGACCCATTCACACACTTTCTCATGGTCACAGTGATAGATGCCAAAGGTTCCACTACCCGAAAGAAGTCACTTACATTATCTATTAACTTGTTTATTCGTTTCTTCATGCCGGCATTACGCTTTCATTTATTCGTTTATTTATTTTATTAAGTCCCGGTGGTATTACTCTTTTTTCAAGGTTCTGGAGGTAGCAAATTCGAGTATTACATTTTTTAAATTATTATTATCACTATTATGATTTTTTTTAGGTCACAGATCTGTCAGTTGACTGTGTACTACGTGGCTGGACCAATTCAGATCCGGTTTAAGACATGCACGAAGGCCCACGAATAGTGTATATGCAGTATTGTGTTCTGGCAAATTTAAGATTTTATTTAATAAATGAACGCCAGGTTTCTCCGATTTCCGGTTGCACCATGACGTTTCTCTCGCCTAAAAATGAGTAAATAATAATAATGAATAAGTTAAATAAAAAATCAAATGAATAAATAATAAAAATAAAATAAACAAAAATATTATATATATATATATAAATATAATACGTTAAATAATTAAAAAATAAATAAAAGATAAACAAAAATAAACATATAGATAAATGAAATAGAATTATGTTGATAAAATAAATAAATAAAATACCAATAAGAAATTACATTTAATTCCGTGCATCTCGCTACAGTTGGTGGTCTCTGCAGACTGCTCCTCACAGGCACCAGCGGCACACTAATTCCTCACCTCCTTCAGAAAATATTGTGTTTCTCCACTTTGTTCATAAGATAGGAAATTTTGGTTTCAGGCATCCTACAAATATTAAAGAATCAAAACACGATAGGGTAAGAAACTAAGTAATTACTGTATATGATGCTGAAGTCGGTGGAAGGAAATTATAGGTTTATACACATCTTTAGTTATAATCGATGTTTATGGCAATTATGATAACATGTGTTCTCCTACATATTCAACTGAACACGATGGTGCATTCAGATTTCACATAGAATTTATTATCATTATTTTTTGAGTCATGATGATCGTGGCGCGAGGTAGGGAGGGAGTGAGGAATGGTGGATGTTGACATCTTCCCTCCTCCTTCCAACATATTCATCATTTAATTTATTATAAGAAAGTATTCGTTTTCCATCATTCTTACCCGAGACTATTTTAATGTGAACTTATCAATAATCTGTGGAGACGGTAGGTAGATTATTATTTGAGTATCAACGAGTGTCATGATGCAAAATACGAGTATTTATCAAAATCCTCCATTAATTTTCATTTTATATGGTTTTCTAGGTGAAATCTGAATGCACCATTGTACTCAGTTGTTTTGGGAGAACACACGCTTTATTCTGCACTTATCATAAGTGCAAAAAACATCGATTATAAGTAAAGATGTGCATAAATTGATAATTTATTTTCCTTGACTTCAATTCCACATAATTAGTTTCTTATCCTATCAAATTTTGAAAATTTTGTTAGAGTTGTAGAATGGCTGCTCTTTCTAATGACTGAAACCAAAATTTCCCATCTTATGAACAAAGTGAAAAATATAATATTTTCTGAAGGAGGTGAGGAATTGTGTGTCACTGGTTCCTGTGTGGAGGAGTCTGCAGGACTGACGAATAGAATAATATAAAAACAAACTAATACATAAATATATATATATATATATCAAAAACAATCACAAAAAAAAATAATGACTGGGCTTAATCAGTCACTTCCATTCAGCTTCTGAAATCTCAGTATGGAGAGAGAGAGAGAGAGAGAAAAAAAACACACAAAAAAAAAAACACTCCTGATGATGCTTTTATTGGGGGTGTGGGCAATGAAGGGGTAGTTCTGGGCAAGACATGACATTCTCCTTGTGTAAAAAGCATTTTATTATTAAAAAAATGTTCTTACCTTTTACAATACCAGGATGATACTGCAACAACCTCCCAATTTGGAAAAAAATTATATTAACACAAGTCCAAGGTACCATTTAATTAGGTTTTCAGTAAAATATACTAAACAAAGTAAAGAAAATAATACATTCAATGCAATGAAAGATGACATGATGTGTGCAGGGCCAGCCAACGGGACCAATTACTCCCAATAGGGCCCTGCACTAGGCTATGTATGGAATTTTATGTTAAAATGTAGTGTACAACTGTTTTGTCTTTTAACATATGCATCTTTTAAGCACACAATCTGATTGCTTTTCATCCTACTAAAGAGATATAAAGTTTATAATAGACTTCTTTACATTACGATTCTACAAACCTTGTTGCAAGCTGGCTGGGAACCTGGGACTGATCAAAAACTTTCCCAATTGAGCCCTGCATCCCTACGGAGTGGCATCTAGTTGCAAGCAAATGCTTCTCCATGACAAGATCCATGAAGCATCTGCTACAAACATCAACAACCCACTCCTCCAAAACTAAGCCACGAGATGTAATGAAAAATGTTTCAGATCATTTAAGAGTGAAGTATGATAATATACTGTACATATGTTTGCCCATGAGCCTGACATACTGTATATATTTAATTTATCTATAATAAAAGAGAGGCTTCCCAAAGGGTTATCAACCCAACCAAAGCATACATACATACATACACACATACACACACAAGTCCATCACGTGATCCAAAGACATCATGCAGCAGTACAATGGGAAATGAAATAATTACAAAATACAAGGAAGGGACCCAAGCGTCTTGACTTTTTTTTATCATCTGCCACCAATTAGCAGAGTCAAGAGAGGTATTTAAGTTACTAAAAAACTGAAGAGTGGTATTTCACTACATAAAAAAAAAAAATCTCATCTGACCCAAATTTGAATGCAGAGCATTGGTGTGGCCTCAACATAAGAGGAACCTAATTTGTGCACGTGACCAACACTGCTGCCCTATTCTCTTTAGAACTCTCCTTTACCACTTTTATGACTAACTCTTTGGCATAATAGTGTCCCCAAAGATAAAAATGCTAGTTATCAGCAATGCAATACAAATATTTACCTCAGCTTTTGTACACACATTCAGATATAAATTGCAAATGTTAAAACTTATAACCTTCACCTGCAGCTGAAATTTAGTGTCAATCTATTTTGTTGCCATAAGGTTTAATAGCTATACTCTCAGAAAATCTAAAACATTTTTATGTAGTATAAAAGTCTGTCACAGAAAGGAATGTGAAAAATTTCTGTACAATGACATAAATCTGGGATGTAATTTGAAGCAGCCCTGCTGTACATGTTTTGCTGCACTGCTTCTGACCTGGGCAGTGGGTAGGAGATAGGCTTGACCTTTCACTCACAAGGAGCTAAGATGAGAGGGAGGAAAGGGCAGTGGAGGGGAGTGAATGCATGCCGTAGCTGGTTACCTCATTTATGAGGGGGATGATGCCCTTGGTATATGGATAGGTATTTCTATAGGTTAATCATTAACTTCTATGATAAAATAGGACATCTTCATGTGTGCCTGCTTTGCAATTGTTCTTTAAAATAATCTGTAGGAAGATTAGTGCACATACAAATGCACAGGGCTGGAAATGTAGGTACATATTAATTGATAGAACTAAATATGATAAAAAAGTGAGGAGCCTGACATGATCCTGTAAAACTTGTCTAAGTAAACATACTCCATAAATATAAGGTGGCTGCTCTGGGCACAATGGAGAGAATGACGTAATTTGAGTATGAGATGAAGTCATAGTAAATGACCATGAGAACATATAGGAACACTACTATACTACATTTGTTCATCACATTCCATACAACAGGATACAGGTGAGATGAAAAGAGAAATGAGGGTGAAATGCAACTTGTGAAATTGTGAGTGGAGTTAAGAGGTGTGTATATCTATCTATATAAATTTGTGTGAGTGCAAGCAAGCTTTATGGTTAGCAATGGGTGCCCCCCCCCTTGGAAAAAAAAATGGAGGAGGTAAGTTTTCATCACACTATCACATTTGAATCTGAAGGAAGTTGGTAAATGGAGGAAAAAAGTACACTTATACATACACAAAGACCTTAATCTGCCTTATGATTGCAGTTGGCAGGTCAAATTATACTTTCCGATACCACTTTTAAGAGACATAAAAAATTGGATATATTCGTATAAGCATTCTATCACTGTAAATAATATATATATGTACTTGTACAATGTAAACAGATCTACAATTTGAGCTTCTGTAGGTGGATCTCATGCCTAATTGCATACATATATACCAAATGTACTTTTCCCTTTTATATGGGGGGTTGCTAAGTCAATGCATACATCCACCCTACACCCATCCCAAACTTGTCCAAAATCAATTTAAGAGTCCCCTATCCTAGCACCCTACAGATGAAAAGTCATTAGGTCATGCCTGCCCCCTACCATACTGCTGAGACTAAAGGCAATGCAGCAAGACGTACACTCCCGTGGCAGGGTCCACTGGCCAGATTGGCCCTTTCCCACTGCTCCACCAAACAATGTCCTGCACCTTTCCCAATACCCAATTAAAAAACAACTTATGGAGCAGACAAGAACAACAGTACAAGCCATATAAAATCTCCACTCAGAGCAATAACAAGTCCTTCTTTAACTTTTATTATCCTGCACCTGTGCTGTTATTCTTAAATCTCTTTAGTACTGTTTCTAAGACACCAAACACTTTTTTTCATGCTCCTGTCATGGGGGAAAAGAATACTGCCACTGTGTACTTATGCGTGCTGTTAAAAGCAATTAAATGGGGCAAAGTAGGAGTAAAGATATGCTTTGACTCAGCCACCCACCTCACAAAGGGGAAAAAGCTACTGATACCTACATATGTAACTACTCTTCAATTACTGTATCTACAATACAAAAGAGAAGATGTTTAATTGGTGTGAAAGATATAAGGAAAATGAACACTTCCCTACATTTCAGAGATATCTCCATAATGCATCGTCAAGCCAGTTGATTCCATGCATATGACAAGATGACTGAACAGTTCCTGTAATGATGGTTTTATGAGTGAGAAAAGAATCTGGCAAAAAGTGGCTTGGTCCTTGAAAGGGAATTTTGTATTAATTCACTTGAACTCTACAAGCTGGGGACATACCTCATATATACTGGTTTATGTATGTTTTGACTGATGCGAGATGAATTTAGTGAACCAGTTATATCTATTGCAGTAAATTCCTTCATCTTAGTGGAATAATTTCTTTCTTTTATTCCTTCATCTTAGTGGAATAATTTCTTTCTTTTATTCTGGCAAACATAAGGAAATTTGATTCTGGTGAATGGTGTTCTAAGATAAAAGGGTTTAATATTTACCCTAATTCAGAGCTTATAAAAAAAAGTGCGGCGAGGATTTCTCAATAAAATGTTTCTTTCATTACATAATGGAATGCAAATCCAATGAACAGAGTCTAACACTTTTTACTTGGGTTTATGCTTGAAAGATGTTATTCTCGCTTATGTTGATGAACTTCATGAGACTGTATATAAGGGAGACACAGTACTCAAGACTCCCCATCACTCCATAGTCCATCCTTCAGATGTGTAAAAGCATCTGTAATCACCCACAAAAAAATTAAGAATTTTTTTGTCACTGTTACAATCCAAGCAGATCTTGTAAAGTTTTCAATTAATTCAATGTTCACCCTTCAGACATCAAAACAGAGTCAGTTTATCACAACTTCACAGTTCAAACAGTTCTTGGAGAGATTTTCTTAGCTTCAAGTCATCATCCTGGATACTAGATCCAGAGTAGTTAAGTCACATATTCATATCACACATCATGCGCCTATTGCACAGATTTTATTTAAGTTGAGTTCCCTTTCCCCGACAATGGAAAGAAACGGGTCCATCACACATTCACATTACACTACGAGCAGTTCGCGTGGAGCTTTTCTTTAACTTGAAGTCCCCTTTCCTGATATCGTTAAGGAGTCGGTCAATCACACAACCTCCATCGTCTGTAGGAGGAGGCACGACTCCTTTCTTCCTGAGAGGCACTCCAGCTGCCTCTGCCTTCCGTCTTTCTTCTTCGAGTCGTTTCTGCTCTGCCGCACGACGTTTAATTCGTTCTTCGCGCTGCTTCCTTGCCTCATTATCCTGAGAAAGGCAAAATACAAACATACATACATATACCAAAGGCTTTTTCCCCAGTACAAGGGAGGTAGCCAAAGTCAAAGGCATAAATCCACTTGCACCCATTTCATCCCCATATACTCCACTCCCTTTCACCATCCCTCCCTCCCTCTTTTCTTGGTTCCTGGATGATGGGTCATCCCTGCATCTCTCCCACTGCCCCAGATCAGAAGAAATGCAGCAAGACACAGCACATCCACAGCAAGGCCACTTCATTTAATTAGTGACCCCTCCTCTTTGTCCCCTTATACAGAAAAAGAGAAGATGGGAGTACAATGTAGATAGGAATGATAAACATAGAGAAGGAAGATTTATGTACAACAAAATGGATTTTGTAAAACTAAAAAAAAATTCCAAAACACAAATTGGGATAAATTCTCTAAAGAGGAAACAAAGATGGAAGACAAATGGAACATATTCAAAGAAAAGTACAAAGAAGGAATTGATGAATATGTACCAAAAAAGAAACAAAAAGAGATTTAAATAAAATTTTGGTTCAACAAAAGGTGTATTGAGGCTAGAGCCAGGAGAGACAAAGCCTGGAAAAAATGGAAAAAAGATAGAAAAACATTTAAATGGCAAACATATATAAAACTTAGGAACGAACATGTGAATATATGCAGGAAAGAAAAAAGAGAATATGAAAGGGATATCAGACAAATGTGAGGATCAACCTAAACTCTTTTAAAGATATATAAATGAAAAACTAAAGGATAAGCAAGAAATAGTGAAACTGCGTGAAGGAGATAAAGAATACATAGATGACACAGAGATGGCAGAAGTTATGATCAGACAATTCAGGTCTGTTTTTACAATTGAGAGCTCACAATCTTGGGAAGATGGACAACAAGAAAGATCACCCATGATGAAAGAAAAAAGATAACACAAAAAGAAATAAGAGACCAAATAAAAAGCCTAGATGTCAGAAAATCGCAAGGGCCAGATGGAATTGCAAATTGGATACTGAAAGAGTGTATAGATGAACTGACAAACTGCACAAGATAACTAACTTCTCACTCAAAGAGGGAAAGGTATCGCAAGATTGGAAAGATGCAAACATAGTACCAATATATAAAGGAGGAAATAGGGATGATCCTACAAACTTCAGACCAGTATCCCTCATGAGCACAGTAGCAAAAATATGCGAAAAGCTCATGAGGAACAAATGGACCAAACACTTGGAAGATAACAAAATAATAAACCCCAAACAATTTGGTTTTAGAAGTGAAAGATTGTGCACCACAAATCTAATCTGCTTTTACTTGAGATTAATTGAAATAATACAAGAAAGGGATGGATGGGCAGATTGCGCCTTCTTGGATTTGCAGAAAGCATTTGACAAGGTACCACACAAAAAATCAATAAGTAAAATTGAAAAATATAGGAGGAATTCAAGGCAAACTGTTGGAATGGGTGAAGGATTTCTTAACTAGGAGAAAAATGAGAGTGGTACTTAGAGACAAAAATTCGAAATGGGAAGAAGTAAAAAGTGGCGTACAAGGCTCTGTTTTGGCTTCTTTAATGTTTGCCATATACATAAATGATATAGATGAAGGAGTAAATTGTTACATGAACTTTTTTGCTGACAATGCCAAATTAATCAAGAAAGTTAGAACAGAAGAAGATTGCAGATCGCTGGAAGATGACCTGGATAGAATGTGGGAATGGAACCGGAGATATGAGGTGAACTTCAACATCAAAAAATGTAGCATAATGGAATTTGGAAAAGGTAAAAATAGAGTTTCAGGACAATATAAAATTGGAAACAAAGAAGTCAAAAAGTAAACTCGGAGAGGGACCTAGGAGTAATCATCTCAAGTGACTTGACACCTGACATACATGTAAATAAATTATTTGGAGAGACTTTACACTGATAAGACCAAAATTAGAATATGCTGTATCAATGTAGGCACCTAGCACAAAAAAGAACATAAGAAAATTAGAAAAAATCCAAAGAGCAGTGACAAAAATGGCACCCACACTGTCAAATCTGACATATGAACAAAGATTGGAGAAATTACAGTTGTCAACACTAGGGAAAGAGAAGGGAAAGAGGTGATTTGCTGACCATTTTCAGAAGTATGAAAGGGATGGAAGTTCTCGATAGAGACAACCTATTAAAGTGGGGCAGAAGAGAAACAAGAGGACACAAAAAGAAACTAAAGAAAGACAGTTACAGAAGAGACCTGAAAAGAAATAGCTTCCCACATAGAGTGATCAATGTCTGGAACAAACTGAACACAGAAACAGTAAATGCCGGAACTATACATTATTTTAAAAACAAACTGGACATGGAGAGATGTGAAAACAGGTCACTATGAGCGTAGCTCTCGTCCCGTAAAATACAACTAGGTAAATACGTACTCCCTCATCCCCCATCCCCCACCCACTCCCTTCCATGCATCACAGCATCATCCATACACAACCATTCTCCACCCACTCACCCCTTTCTTGTCTTCTCCCTTCCTTCCTCAACAGACATCCCCCTTCTTCCTAATGCCCCTTTTACCCTATTCATCCATCTCATCCTTGGTTGCCCCCTCATGTTCACTCCCTCCACCTCTGCCTTCCACAACTCTTTTACTAATCTTTCTTCATTCATTCTTCCTATGTATCCAAACCATTCCAATACTCTTTCATCAACCCTATCTCCCAACTCCCTTTCCACCCCTGCTCTCCTCCTCACCTCTTTGTTTCTCACTCTATCCAACCTAGTAACCCCTATCATACTTCCCAGGCATTTCATCTCAAACACATTTAAACTCTTCCTCCCTTATGTTCCATGTCTCTGCCCCATACAGTGCTATTGGCACAATCACCCCTTACAAACTGGATAATGAAATAGTAAGCGCAAAAACTATTCACGAGTTTAAAAGCAAACTAGACACTGAGAGATACAATGGCGGGACAACACGAGCATAGCTCCCCTTCCTGCAAAATACAACTAGGTAAATACAAATTTCTTCTTAGCATCCATTCCCAAATATCTATTTCTCATTACACTTTTTAATCCACCTAGGCATTTACTTGGTTCTCTTAATCTACATTCTACACTCCACCTTCACTCCTCCCTTTCCTGCCACATTCACACCTGAGTGTCTAAAGCTATCCACTTGCTCCAGTCTTCCTCCCTTAATACACACTTCCAATTTTCTGTCACATTCTCCCTTGTACATCTCATCACCTTACTTTTACCCACATTTATCTTCAACTTCCTTCTTTCACACACCTTCCCAAACTCCATCACTAACTTCCTTAATACCTCCTCTGATCCTGCCACAAGCACAGTGTCGTCAGCAAACAACAACTGAATTACCTCCCATTTTTCTCCATTTTCTTTAACCATCTCCAATCCCCAACCCATTACCTTTGCATTTACCTTCCGCACCACCCCATTCATGTACGTATTGAACAGCCATGGAGACATGACACATTTTCATGAAAGTAGCAGTTGCCGACAAGACTGACGAGTAAAACACCATATGAGGACGGAGCCTTTATTTGTATGACGTTTCGCTTATTACTTGAAAAAGCTGTAATAAACGAAATGTCGTACAAATAAAGGCTCCGTCCTCATATGGTGTTTAACTCGTCAGACATGACACATCCCTGGTGATGTACTACCTTTACCTCAAACCACTTGCTCTCTC
This sequence comes from Oratosquilla oratoria, assembly GCF_046742065.1. Classification (NCBI taxonomy): domain Eukaryota; kingdom Metazoa; phylum Arthropoda; class Malacostraca; order Stomatopoda; family Squillidae; genus Oratosquilla; species Oratosquilla oratoria. The sequence continues at coordinate 91,175 of NW_027467752.1, forward strand.
TCCATTTCTAATTCTAACACAGGCTCTACTACTCTTTTAAAAACTCTTGAGTACTCTTAACAGTTTTTCTCCTATCTCATATATCTGCTCTGCTTCCCATTGTGCCTTTCTGTCTAACCTGTCAAAAGCCTTTTCCACATCCATAAAGGCCCAAAAGACATCCTTACATAACTATTATTAATCCAGACCTAGAGTCACTGAGATCCAAAATGAACAACTATGGTATGTGGTAACAAGAGAAAACTAAAGCCAGCTCAGTTTCAACCTTTGTTGAGTCAACAACTCCATCTTCATTATGTCCTTCAGCACCTCAACTAGCCAGGTAGTATTCTGGGAAAATCTATCTTTTTTACTGTGGTTGTTGTTGTTGTCGTTCCCTAGACTGTCTGTCTGAGCATTCCCGTTTACTGTGGTTGTTGTTGTTGTTCTTCTTCTTCTTCTTCCCTAGACTGTCTATCCGAGCAGTCCCATATCTACTGTGGTTCCTCCCTCTCTATCACAGAGTTCCAACTTACCTTCTCAGCCTGGAGGATCTTATCCCGCAGCGTATTGAATACAGACAAACACTCTTGCAGGCTAAATTTTTTCTCGTCCTCACAAAAGTAATGCGCCAACTTCACTTTAGACCTTTCCAACTCCTCTATACTCTTCTCTAGGTCAGTAATTGTAGTTTCACTCAATGACAAGTGCCCTGAAAAATAAAATTAAAAACAAATCAATCTCTATATGAGATACAGATTGTATAGGTATCATGGAGTCAATGCTACAGTAACTTTTGTGATGCATCTACAACTCAAGTCATACAAAATTAATTTGTGAGTAATTATTAGCCTCCATTAGAATGCTAAAAACAACAATGATGATGGTAATATAATCAGCAATAGCTTATGGTGATATGACATGGGGGGGAGGACTAAAAATGCAGCATCATAGTGTCAGCATGCACACTCCTTATGCTGTGTTCTCCAGATAGAATGGCTGTAGGTCCCTAGAATGCTGTGTGTCAACATTTTATTAAAGATGCCTACATCATGGACGTCTGTAGGGGAGGGGGGCATTTGCCCCACCTGGAATTTATGCAAAATAAAAAAATGCAAGGAAAATACAAAATGAATAAAAAAATTACATGGAAAATGCAAAATGAATAAAATACCATGTACATTTATTTACTGTTTATTACTTTAAATTCCCCTTGACCCCTACCGGACGCCCATGACCTGCATCCCTCTTACTCCATCCCACTATGACCCATCACCTCATGTGATGATAACTGTTGCCTTGAGTTTCACTGACCAGAAACCTGCAACTCCACAGAGGCAGGCAACAGTCCTCGTGTCCTCCCAGAGATCTCCCTGGGAAGAGTGTTTGGACTGCTGTCTGTGCTCTGTGAGTGTGGAGGCTCTTTCTATGTCACTGGTTTACAGTAATAAGAGGGGGCAGTTGTCAGATCTCTTTATGAGAATAAATGGGAGAAAGACAGCTGAAATCAACAGAACGAAATCTTGTGTACTGTGATACATGCAACAATGTACCACACTAATACTTGTATAACATAGGCAGTAGGTCATTCCTTCCCTGCTGCCCACAGACCAATGTTGATTACATACAAACATAAGAATGAATGAGACTGAAAGAGACCATAATGCCTACACTAGGCAGTTCCATGTCCATTATCACCTGTCATCCCCGTCCATAAAGTTATCTTACTGTTTCTTAAGACAACCGATAGTTTCAGCACTCACTACATCGTTACGAAGTCTATTCCATTTGTTGACCACCCTATTAGTAAACCAATTCTTTCCTATTTCCTTCTTAAATCTACTAAGTATTTCAGCGGCTTTGACCCATCGTTTTTCGCTCATATTTCCGAAATAATCATTCACATCAGCATGGTATATTAGCACAGCCTAATTCACACCCTGCGATAATTTTTGACGTTATAGTGCATTCACAAGTGTATTTAATTACGGTGTTTACTCTTGATATTAAGTGTGTTGTAGCCGACACCCGTGAAGTAAATCGAACAAGTGAAGTTGGGATACACGAGGTAGTTTGTGATGACGTCACGACTTCACCTGTTCGATTTATTTCACGGGTGTCGGCTACGACACACTTAATATCAAGAGTAAACGCCGTAATTAAATACACTTGTGAATGCACTATAACGTCAAAAATTATCGCAGGGTGTGAATTAGGCTGTGCCAATATATCATACTGATGTGAATGGTTATTTCGGAAATATGAGCGAAAAACGATGGGTCAAAGCGGCTGAAATACTTAGTAAATTTGTCCAATTCAAATCAATTACTGAAAGTCCTGCCCTGTGTCTTAATAGGATGACCTTGTTTGCGTCACCTTGTTAAAGCCTTTGATCCACCTGAACACCTCTATTAGATCACCCTGCACTCTGTGCCTTTCCAGAGAGTATAAGTTAAGGTCCCTAAGCCTCTCTTCATAAGGAAAATTTCTGAGCCCAATAAAAACAAAGAGGCTACAATTATTGTTGTTCAGTTCTCCTTATGTATATGGTCACTAACCTTCAAAATGTTTCTGAATATCCAATTTCGCTTTCTTAATCTTGGTCTTTAGCGTATCGTGGTCCTTTCTCAGACCTTTTACCTCATCTTTGATTCCCTCAGTGGATAACCTGGTAGGAAAAGAAATTCAGTTGTTTTAGTTAATACAAGATCTACTCAATATTTTAATATGCATACATATACCAAAACTGGTTCATAAGCACCTCCACAACTTTTTCCGACATCCGATTTAAAAGAGCAATTTTGACAACAAAAGTAGACACCATATGAGGACGAAATCTTTATTAACCGCTTCAGTACGAATCAAATTCTCGTGCGCAGCATCGGCTACCACATGTACGATGCATCACACTACTCACATTATAAAATATAAAGTCACTGCTGTATTATTCGTTCTCTCTTACTCTGAGTAATTATAAACACAGAAAATGTGATCAAATCAGTTCACATAATCCAGAGATAGCTCATGTACAACTACAAAATATATGATTAAAATGCTGATGCCAGCATCCTCCTGTACCCACTTGTGCCTCATGTAGGTGTCATCATACGGAAGTGGTTAAACGTACATTTCATTTCTACTAGAAAATCTTCAATAAGTGTCTACTCTGACCATTTTGCCTGACATATCTATACATGACAATAGTTTTACCGTTTTGTTTTTACCTCCCCTTTACAAGGAAGGTAACTAATCAAGGTAGGCACCCATTCACCCTCCACCCATCCCATTCCCATCCGTCCCCCATTTCCCTTTCATCTTAGCTCCTTGTGGACGAAGGGTCATCAGTGTCCCTTGCCCACTGGCTGGGTGAGAAGCAATGCAGCAAGACACAGCACATCCACAATGGGGCCAGCCACTTCATTTATATGACAAGCCTCCCTCCTTGTAAGAAAACAGAGAAGGAGAATTCTACCAACAAAAAACTTCGAGACCTCTGGTGACCTTATGTGTATCTGCACTGACCTGGCTGCCTTTGGGAGTTCCTCCAGTTCTTTGACAAAGCTGAGGGAGTCTAGTTTGTCTTCGTGGACAACTTCCACCATGTAGTGTAGCAGAGTCATGCCTGGTTTGTTGGCCCGGGTCTCCCAGAGGCGAGGCAGAGTGGCCACACGGAAGCCAAAAGCGTTGCCTGCATAGCTGCCCTGTGGATGATCAAGAGGATGAAGCCGTGGATTAAACGTCAACAACAATAATCAGGGAACATATTCCATATGGGAAAATAAAATGCAAGACATTTATATGAGATATAACTTATACATATAACTTCGGGGTCACCGAATTTATGAAATGGCCTTGCTGTGGATGTGCTGTGTCTTGCGACACTGCTTCTGACCCAGGGCAGTGGACAGGATGCAGGGATGACCTGTCATCCAGGAGGTGCCAAGATAGGAGGGAGGGAGGAGGGTGGAGGGGTGGAATATATGGGAAATGAAATGGGTGGGAGTGATTTCTATGCCTTTTTCTTTTTGGCTACCCCCCGTGTAAGGGGAAAAAGCCTTTGGTATATGTATGTATGTGTATAACTTAAAAATTTAAATGCAATGTGCAATAGCAGGAATGCAATGTAATGTAATTTACTGTAAAATAAGACTGGTCCCATAAAAAGGTAAAATTTCCAATGTGAACCAAACAATGAGACATCTGCTCTAACTATTCCTATTCAGTGGCAAACATTACGGATATTTCTTCTAATGCCACATGATTATACTTGGCTAAAAATCAATTTCGAAACTGATGAGGTTCTCAATGGAGACCCTCTTATGCCAGAATTCCAGCTACCAGTAAAAAAAAAAAAAAAGATACAATGCATTTTCAATACAGTAGGTTCATTCTATACAAACAGGCCTCAGGTATATCAGACTAGGTTGTCAGGATATATGGTAGACAATATGATGGTCTGGTGATCTGATGATCTGGTATGGCAAGTACAATTCAGTACTCTATCATAAAAACACCCTACGTTTCATCCTTCTTACATTTACAGTTACATATGGTATACAGTAACACTACCTGTATTAACATTATGCAGTAGACTTTATGTGCGTGCATTGAAAACCCTCTATATATTGAAATTTGGTTAGTCAAGGAGGCGGACATAATGACACTTTTATAAAGCACATATCTGACCCTTACCTTGAATTAGTTTTGTATAGTAAGGATTTACTGCAATTAAGAGAGAATCTACAAAGTTTGTCATCATGCTGAAGGAATCAACTGCATACTAACCATATTCAAAAAGTTGCCGATGGTAAGGACGTGGGCTAGAAATTCTGTAATGGTTTTACTTTGAAGCAAAACATCAGAAACTGTGAGGAGACTTTTCAGTTGTGCTTTGAGCCCATCGGCAGCTGGTCCTAATTCTTCCATCTGTAAATACACAATACTGTTAACAAAACTCGTGTACTACATATACCGTTCAACGACAAAGGTCACTCATAAGATATATTGTGTTATTGTCTGGGTGCCAACATAAGAGGGAGGGAAGAGGGTGATGGGGATGGAATGGGTGGGAGTGGTTTTTATGCCTTTGTTTTTTAGCTAACTCCCTTATAACGAGGAAAAAAAGCCTTTGGTATACGTATGTATGTATGTCTGGGTAATCTTAGAGTAGAGAAATACAAGATAAGGTGTTTGGTGTGTATATTCCAAATTAATGCTCATTCTGGATTCTCGCAAGTGATTTCCAGCATCCAAAAGGAATGAACTACTGTACCTGAATCATGCCATCAATCCGCACATTGTACATTGGCACCTTGGCAAGCTCAAAGTAAAACCTCTCTGCATTTCCCAGTTTCTCTATATCACCAGTGTATTCCTTGATCATGGCCAACTGAAAATATATGTATTCTTCATCAATGAGTATATTAAAATGAATGCTAGTACACATAGACATTCCCCCTTCTGTGCACACATTCATGCATATATGCACACACATCAAAATGTGATCCAAAACCATGGTGAATCACATACATGCACACACAAACACATAATCCGGGAGGGTAATAGTTGTCGATCACGAGTCCAACACGTGATCCAATACCATGGTGAATCACACACACACAAACAATCCAGTTCTTTATCCCATGTTGATGATAACCTCCCACTTACTATTTTTGAAACAGATTTAAGAGTTTGTATTGTAAACATTGCCTAAGAGGACAGTCAGGCTCATAGTTACCTCTTATTTTTTTTGAGGACAGAGAGGAAATGGAAAGACGAGAAGAGGTTTGAGTTCTGGTGATAAAACTCAAAGCTCTTCACGTGTTTCCGTTTCCTTTCTGTCCTCGAATTTGTCACGATGAATAATCATAGTTACCTCTGCATCTTCGGGAAGGATCCTGAGGAAGCCTCGCAATTTCTCGCCTCCAATTTCCTTGCTCTTGCAATTTCGAATCAGACCCGCGACTTCCGGAAGCGACATTTTGAACTGCTTCAAGAAGATGTTGACGTTGAGCGATCTCTTGCTGTCCAAGAACGTCACCTCCGAAGACTCCTTCTTCTTGGACACCCTCGAGACCTCCTCCTTCTTCTTCTGGCAGAAGAGCTCCTCGATGATCTTGTAGTCGAAGGAGGACTTCGACGAGCTGTCGATGTCCTTGTGGACGCTCTTCCAGATGCACTTGTCGTCCAGTTTCAGGTTCGGCACTTTGGTCCAATTCAAGTGCTTCATCTTCGAGTTCGGGCGAGGCAGACTGTTGCAGAAGGACGGGGCTGTTGGGCGAGCAGAGGCGTAACAACGGGGCATCGTGTGGCAGAGCATGGGGCCTCCTGGTGGAGGGGGAGGTGGGGGGCCTCCCATTCCAGGCATTGGAGGAGGGGGAGGGGGGCCTCCCATTCCAGGCATTGGTGGAGGTGGAGGGGGGCCTCCCATTCCAGGCATTGGTGGAGGGGGAGGAGGTCCTCCCATTCCAGGCATTGGAGGAGGTGGTGGGGGGCCTCCCATTCCAGGCATTGGAGGAGGAGGAGGAGGTATACTCATTCCAGGCATTGGAGGAGGAGGAGGAATGCCCATTCCAGGCATTGGAGGAGGGGGAGGAATGCCCATTCCAGGCATTGGAGGAGGGGGAGGAATACCCATTCCAGGCATTGGAGGAGGTGGAGGAGGAGGAGGAGGTGGCATGATCATTCCTGGCATGGGAGGAGGAGGAGGAGGAGGAGCTCTGCGGGGAGAGGATTCTACTGCAGAATCGGAAGAATCGACTCCTTCCTCGGAGGGCTCCTTGCTCCTGCTGGCGGGGCCGAGTTTCGGTCTGAGGGCCGAAGAAGCGGGGAAGACCGGAGGAACGTTACTCGAACTCCTCGGGGACGGGGTCGACTTCGCGGACACGAAGGACTCCATGGACGAGGAGGAGTCTCTGTTACTGGGAGTCTCTCGACCTGGAAGACTCGAGAACGGGAAGGGCCTTGGCTGGAAGTGCTCGGGGACTTCGACGTCGGGAGGGACGAAGTTGTCCGAGAACGGGTCGAGGTCCAGGTCGTCCTTGACCTTCGGGGGAGCTTTGCCAAAGACGTGCCCCAGGGTGCCTCGCCTCGGCCCCTGGGGTCGCGTCTGAGTGCCCACAGTCTGGTGGTGAGCGTCGAGGCTCCCCGAAGTGTAGCGCTCGGTCCATGTCGAAGTCAGGGTTCCTTCGGCGGCTCTCGAAGTGATCCGCTCCAAAAGAGACCAAACATCATCGCTGCAAAGACGAAGACAAGTTAACAACCGATAGCGTGTTTACGTTATGTTTTATCTACTCGTTTACAGAGCTGGGCGCGTTCCTGGGTGCGTTCAGCTTTAGTTTGGCCGCGGTTAGCGCTCCCAGACTATCAAAACAATATAGGTGCCGGTATAGTATGTGGCCTACCTTTAGGACGTGGCAAACGAATTTTTTCTTCGGCATAGTATGTGGCCTACTGGACTTCTATTTCGGTATGAACCTGTCTCTTAAGCATTAATAATTTGGGAGCGCTAACCGCGGCCACATTAAGCGGAACGTATCGAGGAACGCGCCCAGCTCTACTCGCTTATCAGTGGTGCTGTGGCTTTCTGCACTGTTTCTGACCCAGGCAAAGGGGCGGGGGTCGGGGATGGGCCTTCGTCCTCAAGGAGCCAAGACATTTCTAAAAGGGATATGAATGGGTGTTGTATGGGATTGGAATATGGCGGAAAGTAGGTATATACTTTGGCTGACTCTCCTCTATAATGGAACAAAAAATCCTTTTGGTACATTAGCAGATAAGATTACCAGGAACTGATATAACCCATTTATGTTATCACATAACTTATCAGTAAATGATACTGTTGGTTTGTGATCCTGCATCATTTAGGTTGTTTCATTTACTCGTTTATTAGTTCATGTATTTAATCATGTAGACCTTTACGTTCGAATGCTCATTAATATATTCTTTTTACGTTTTCTTATATTCATACATTTCATTATCGCCAAAAGTGTATTTATAATCATCTTTGTTACTATTATCATCACTGTTGCTATTATAATTTCACACGAGACTAGATGGTTGATTTATGAATTTTTTGGCTTGAAGGCCAGGCGCCGGGGCGGGTAGGCCATTCAGCGCATATCTATCATATGCAAATAAATAAATAAATAAATGAAATAAAACAGTAAAGGCAATAAGCACTCACACAAACACATCAAAACAAGATACACACACAAACATACAATTTAAATTTCATAAAACAAATTGATGTCTTTTAAAAACTTTAAAACATTCTCCACATAAGCACCCTCCCTAAAACTTCTCCAATAGATAAATTCATTAAAAAGTTTTCCCTCAGCTTATTAGTGTATGTGACACTAGTATGGCTTTATTATCATCTTACTGTTATTATCAGATTTGTCATAACAATTAGAAGACTTCAACGCAATGAAATAGCCTAATGAAAGAGAATCAAGACAAAGGAATATACTGCCACTTGAGAAGGAAACCAGAGACAGATCACAGAGATCAGGCGCGCCTTTCCGGCGACAACACCTCGTTTGAGAAAAAATTCGTCTCTAAGGAATTATCCCACTCGGCATATATATATATATATATATATATATATATATAATATATATATATATACACACACACATTTTAACAACCACGATGCACTTTAATTCTAAGCCATCAACATCGGGAGACCCAATGGAGGCCAACATGCAGATATTGAAATAAGGTACTGCCATCGACTCGAACCAGGCAATCGCATGACAAGTGCTGTAGTAACTTACCAACTGTGGTTGTTAAAATGTATCTCTAATCACTGGAACCCATTCAGTGTTGTACATATATACATATATACATATATATATATATATATATATACACACACACATACTTGTTGGTTACCATGACGGCAGTTAAAAGTCACGTGTACTTCTTCCACTACCTCTCCGAATTTCTTCTTCACCCTGTCTCAGTCATATATTCTTCCTTTTATAATACCTTCTTTGTATTAGCACCGCAGATGAAATTATACGAAAACGCTCTGCTTCGTTTGTTTATTTTTCCTGGTGGTTACTCATGCATTTATATATATATATATATATATATATATATATATATATATATATATATATATATATGCCCACATCTAATCTCCACCCCCAATATCCATTACTTGTTTTATGTTGTGCAAGTTCATTTAACAAGAGGTAAATAAGCAAGTAAGTACAGAAGTAGATAAGTAAATATGCAAATAAATAAATAAACAAGTACATATATGATTAAATAATATAGACAAAAACTCGAAATGTTATGTACTAATCCTTTCGCTGAGTTTATTTTCGTGTTTTTTCCAAGTGTCGAGATCCAATTCAGGTGCAACGGTTTATTGGTCTCGCTGTCGTTCAGCGGTTCCATTCGAGTGCTAATACCACCAGATGGACTGATATAAACACGACAGTGCTCGTAACCAAGTGAATGCACACATTTCACAAACGCAAAATGATACCATGCACAAGCTATACACACAAAATATACATGTATATAAATACATGCATGTACGTGCGTTTATGTGTACATTTTAGTTTATTCGTTGTTAATAGATCAATATTATCATTATTATTATTATATTTTGTTTATCATTCTATCATTATTATTATTTTGATTTGTTTATCTAATTATTTGTTTTTGCGAAAAATGTCGATATTATGGTCCTTACCAAAACTTTTCCAGACGACTACGAAGACTCATTTCGAGTCGGAGGACTCGTGGCTTCCTTTACATAATAATTCCTCGGCATTATTCTTGATGGTCTACTTACTTCACATCTTTAATATACTCGTCACTTTTGTCACTACTCTTTATTTCTTCTTTTCCAAATTACATTTTTTTCTCAAAACATCACGTGTTTCAATTTTGTTCACTCCGAACGCCTCACTTTCTTTGTGTGTACCACGTCTATACCCACCTTTCTAAATTTCCTTAAAAATGATACTAAACCACACTGAAAGAATATAAAACAGATTCCTATCTCCTTTTGTAATCAGATCGCAACAAAAACTACACAAGACATTTATCCAAAATAGGAACTTATGGGAACTGTACAGTCGACATGACTACCGAGTCTGTCGTCGATTTTCCGAAACCATTTTGTGGTTGATGAGTAAGCCCGACTGCCCCGTCCTGGGCCCATCTATAAGGACCACTTACCTCCTGATTAATGACACAGGTGCACAGCTGAGCGACGACTTTCAGAAATATAAATATTTTCCCAATTCTCAATGACGGGGCAAAGGACGCACGCGCACAGTTAATGAAAACCACAACTTTAAAAACTACTCACAAGCTAATACGAACTCTGAGCTCTCTTTCGGGAGGGTGATAGATGTCGATCACGAGTCCATCACGTGGTCCAAGGTCATGGTGAGGGAGTGGTTGGGGTGGTTGGGGGTGGTGAAAATATGCGTGACTAAACAGCGGTGTTCAAAAAATAAAACAGAACTAAGATTCTCATAGTACAATTATTATTTTATTTTATCTTTTTGAGGATTTATTTTTTCTTTGTTTTTGCAAATCATTCTGCATTGAAAAAACTGCAGTGCATGAGTATGTGAATATAAAAATGAATTACGAAACACAGTTTTGCGAGTCATAATTTTTGCGTCTCGCTGTTGTGGATCACGACCTGCAGGGTGAAAAGTTCAGCGCTTCCGTACTCTCTTGTCAAGTGTGACCCTCCCATTTCGCCAAATCACGTCTTGCCAAATTTCGTTTCGCGAAATTACGTTTCGACAAACTTCATTTTATCAAAATTACTTTTGGGCAAAATTTTATTTCACCATATCTAATCTTCTATCCTTTTACACTAAAGTATATAAGGTGTCAGATAACAATGAAAATTACGATGTTATTTACCTTGACTTTAGCAAAGCGTTCGACAAGGTGCCTCACCAGAAACTACTAAATAAAATCAAAGCCCATGGCATAGGAGGAAAAGTGTTAGAATGGATTAGAGCTTAGATTAACCCATTCAACTCCGATGACAAGATGTCTTGTCATTTGGTCAAATAAAACAAAAAATCATAAAACACAAAAATGTTTGATCAAACACCAGAAAAATATGACGTCAGTCCTCGCTTCGCTCGCAGCGAAGCGAGGACTGACGTCATATTTTTCTGGTGTTTGATCAAACATTTTTGTGTTTTATGATTTTTTGTTTTATTTGACCAAATGACAAGACATCTTGTCATCGGAGTTGAATGGGTTAATAACAGAAAACAGCGGGTCACCATAAATGGAATAAAATCTAGGTGGGGCAATGTTAATAGCGGGGTCACCCAGGACTCGGTTTTGGTTCCCTTGTTGTTCATTATGTATGTAAATGACTTAGACGATGGTATAAATAGTGATGTTAGTAAGTTTGCGGACGACACTAAAATAGGACGCCTAATTAGGTCAGGAGACGACGCAGAGATTCTGCAGGATGATCTTAATAAATTGTTAACATGGTCGGAGAAATGGCAAATGAACTTCAATATCTCTAAGTGTAGCGTGTTAAACGTAGGGCTACACAACCCCGAAAATAGATACATCTTAGATAACACGTTTTTAGACAAATCTGAGTGCGAGAGGGACTTGGGGAGTTCTGGTGAGTCCGGACCAAACCAGGAAGCAGTGCATTAGCGCCAGAAATAAAGGTAACAGTGCATTAGGTTTCATTGCTAGGACGGTAACGAATAGAAGTGCAGAGGTAATTATTAAACTCTATCTAACGATAGTTAGACCCATCCTTGACTATGCGGTACAGTTTTGGTCTCCGTCCTACAGAATGGACATAAATTCACTAGAATCAATACAGAGAAGAATGACCAAAATGATACATGGACTCGGAAATTTGCTTTACGAAGAGAGGCTTAGGCACCTAAACTTACACTCTCTGGAAAGACGCAGAGTGCGGGGTGATCTAATATAAGTGTTCAAGTGGATCAAAGGCTATAACAAGGGTGATGCAAACAAGGTCATCATAATAAAACAACAGGGCAGGACTCGCAGTAATGGGGATAAACTGGACAAATTTAGATTTAAGAAGGAAATAGGCAAAAACTGGTTTATTAATAGGGTGGTCGATGAATGGAATAAACTTAGTAACCATGTAGTAAGCGCTGAAAGTATCAGTTGTTTTGAAAAACGATTAGACAACTTTATGGATGGGGACGACAGGTGGTCATGGATACGGAGCTTAGTGTAGGCCTTATGGTCTCTTGCAGTCTCCTTTATTCTTATGTTCTTATCACGTGTAGTCAAATTTTATTTCACCAAATTACGTTTTGACCCAATTTTATTTCGTCAAATCACGTTTTGTCTCCTTTCATTTCGCCAAATCATGTTTTGCCAAATTTCATTTCGCCAACTCACGTTTTGCCAAATTTGATTTCGCCAACTCACGTTTTGCCAAATTTCATTTCGCCAAATTACGTTTTACCCCCGTTTTATTTCGCGTATTGTCCAATTAAATTTCGCCAAATCTCGTCTTGTCAATTTCATTTCGCCACATCACGTTTCTGTCCAATCTAAATTTATCTAATCACGTTTTGCTAAATTTCATTTCGCCAAATTATGTTTTGGTTTTATTTCAAATTACGTGTTGCCATACTCAATTTCGCCAAATTCTCTTTATTTTTTGTTCAGTTTGGGCTTCTGTCAAAAGGGATTTTGTTGTTGACACAATATAAAGGGACATCGCGTCCGACCTACATAGAAGACAGAATAAAACAAAAACAAAATAAAAACGAAACAACAAAACGATGAAATAATAAAATACAATAAAGGTAAACTAAAATCAAAGTAGAATCAAACATAAAATCTAACAAAATAGATTGAATTACAAAAAAGAAAAAACGAAGAGTAAAGAAGAAAAAAGTAAATCAATCTACTGCTAACCATAAGAAGTCAATAAACAAAGAAATAAGTAAATGAATATGCAAATAATTGAATCAGCAAATATGTAAAAAACGGAAAAGGGGCGAATTCCTGGAAATCTCTGACCCGTCGCGTCGTCGAACCAAGACAAAGACTGAAAGTTACCTTAAGGGCGAGAATGCCCGGCCCCGACACGGCACCTTCGACCATCCAGACCCACAGAGAACGCCAAGTGCCAGTGTGACACTCTTCAAAGCATTTCGCCCCCCTCCCATACCCCCACCCCCAGCTGCCGTCAGGCGATTTTATTCACCTGATGGACACCCCTCCTCCTCCCTTTGTTCGCTTTAAGTTGTCGATATTTTAGGGAATTGTTTAGTTACGCCCCTATGGACCAGTCACGCAGCATTCGTTTATGACTAGAAGTGTCCCTCACGGGCAAGTACACAAACAAACAAACAAATAAGAATAAACGAATTGATGAAGGAGGATAAGGCGCTGGGTACGGTTGACCTCAGCTTGTACGAAAGAAAACGGAAAGAACAAAAACGTACACTGGTCCTGCCTGAGAAGCGTTCGTCAACTTCATCCTGTACCAAGGATCCAATATTTTCTTTACTTTTTTCTTTTTTCTTTTTTTTAGTCTCCCCTATAGCCTTTCTCAGCCTCCTCCGTCTCCCCATATCCCCATTCTCCTCCTCCTCCTCCCCATCCTTCTCTTCAGTCTTCCCCATACCCCTCTTCCTACCCTATAACTCTCCTTAGCCTCCTCATCCTCCTCTTCAGCCTCCCCCCATCCCCCTCCTCCTCTTCTTCCATACCCCTATAGAAATAATTTACAGTGAGCGCTGAAACTATCGGTGGTTTTAAGAAAGGGTTAGACAACTTTATGGATGGGGATGACAGATGGTCATGAGCATGGAACTGCCTAGTGTAGG
>NW_027467752.1:110000-120000 GCF_046742065.1 Oratosquilla oratoria
AGAGGGAGAGGAGGAGGAGAGAGGAAGAGGAGGAGGAGAGGAAGAGGAGTAGGAGGGGTGGGCTTATCATTGAAACAAAGAGTACATCCTGGGCGTTACGCCGCTTCACAAATGATTCCTGATGGAAAGAGAAGAAGGGGAGGGGGGAGGGGGGAGGGGGGGGAAAAGAAGGGGAAGGAAAGGGGAAGGAAGGGAAGGAAGGGGAAAGAAGGGGAAGGAAAGGGGAAAGAAGGGGAAGGAAAGGGGAAAGAAGGGGAAGGAAAGGGGAAAGAAGGGGAAGGAAAGGGAAAGAAGGGGAAGGAAGGAAGAGGGGAAGGAAAGGAAGGGGAGGGGAAAGGAAGGGGAGGGGAAAGGAAGGGGAGGGGAAAGGAAGGGGAAGGGGAAGGAAGGGGAAGGGGGGGGAAGGAAGGGGGGAAGGAGGGAGAAGGGGGAGAGGGGAAGGGGGGGGGTAAGGGAGGGGAAGGTAGGGGGGGTAAGGGGGAAGGTAAGGGAAGGTGAGGGAAGGAGAGGTGAAGGTGGCTGGGATGGGAAGGTTGGGGATGGAAAGGGAAGGGGAGGGGGGAGGGGGAGGGGGATGAGAAGGGAGGGGGATGAGAAGGGAGGGGGATGAGAAGGGAGGGGGAAGGGAAGGGGAAGGGGAAGGGGAAGGGGGAAGGGGGATGGGAAGGGGAATGGGGAAGGGTAAGGTCCAAGCGGGCAAGCAAGTGGGGTGGCGGATGTGATGTCAGCCGGGGCGAATTGGCCACACAATGACGACGACCATCCTCCTCCTCCTCCTCGGCGTTGTCGTCTTCTGCATTTGTCATCTTTCCACGGTTCCCCCCTCTATTTTTTCATATTTTTGAGTAATTGTTCATTCTATAACAATAATAATAATAATAATAATAATAATAATAATAATAATTCGAGGAAAAAGGATAATGATAATATTAACAATAAGGGGAGAGGAGAGGATGAGAGGGAGGAGGGTAGGGAGGAGAAGGGGGAGGAGGGGCGCAGGAGGGAGCAGGAGTGAGGAGTGAGGAGTGAGGAGGAGGAGGAGGAAGGGAAGGCTTGCGTGCAATGGTGATAAGAGACGATGATCAACGAGTTTGACACAAGTGGACCTTCGCAGGTTTTCTCTGACGAAAGTTTTGTTGAACACAACAGCACGTGCTGCTGTACTGTGAGCTTCTTCGGCAGAATTGATATTTCTCTACACGATAACTCTTTGCTCTTGAGTGAGGTGGAAGAAAGGTCTTCTGTGGACATTAGTATATAATACTTGAAGATAATATGCAGGAGGATTTTATTCATGAATAAATAAATCAACAGGTAGAGGAGGACGGGAAGTGGGAATAAGGACAGGAGGAGAGGCAGAAGTAAAAGAGAGGACGTGGAGGAGGAGGAGGAGAACGAGAATGAAGAGAAAGAGGATAAGGAGGAGGGGAGGAGGAGTAGGAGGAGCAGCAGGAGCAGGAGGACGAGGAGGAGGAGGAGGAGGAGGAGGAGGAGGAGGAGGAGGAGGAGAAGGAGGACGAGAAGCATTAGGAGGGGCAGCACTGCAGGGTAATAATAAGTGAAGGGGCGAAGGTTCTAAGCGACGTCCTCTACATGGAGGCTACAGCAGGAGGAGTGAGACAAAGGAACCGAGGCGGTGGTGCCCAAGGATGCGGACAGGGAGGACCGTGGGAAGAGGGAGCGATGGGTGTGGGTTCGGGGGAAGAGGGGGAAGGGGGGGAAGGGGGGAAAGAGGGGGAAGGGGGAAAGAGGGGGAAGGGGGGAAAGAGGGGGAAGAGGGGGAAGTGGGAGGGGTAAGGTACTCAAGGAGGAGGCACGAAGGAGGGGAGGGAAGGGAAGGGGGAGGGGAGGGAAGGGGGAGGGGAGGTAAGGGAAGGGGGAGGGGAGATGAGGGAAGGGAAAGGAGGGGGAAGGAGAGGTGAGGCAAGGGAAGGAGATGGAACGGGAGGGAAGGGGAGATGAGGGAAAGGGAGCTGAAGGAGAAGGGAGAGAAGGGAAGAGGAAGGAAGGGGAGGGGAGGAAAGGAGGTGTAGGCCTGGGGGTGAACGCTGACGGGGAGAGGGAGAGAAAGAGAAAGAGAGAGAAGAGAGAGAAGACAGATAGAGAGAGAGAGAGAGAGAGGACAGTAAAGAGTGGACGGCTACATTCAGGTCACCATAGAGCAACACGGAATAAGAACATAAGAATGATGGCCACTGCAAGAGACCATAAGACCTACACTAGGCAGTTCCATGTCCATGACCACCTGTCATCCCCATCCATAAAGTTGTCTAACCCTTTCTTAAAACAACCGATAGTTTCAGAGCTCACTAACTACATGGTCACTAAGTCTATTCCATTCGTTGACCACTTTAGTAGTAAACCAGTTCTTGCCTATTTTCTTCTTAAATCTAAATTTGTCCAATTTAAATCCATTACTGCGAGTCCTGCCCTGTTGTGTTAATATGATGACCTTGCGTCACCCTTGTTAAAGTCTTTGATCCACTTGAACACCTCTATTAGATCCCAGAAACAAACTGCCCCCAAATGGTATCACAAGGCCGAGGACATCAAGCACCTCATCTTCCACTGCCCAACTCTATCCTCACATAAGAATAAAAGAGACTGCAAGGGACCATAAGGCCTACACTAGGCATTTCCATGTCCATGACCACCTGTCATCTCCATCCATTAAGTTGTCTCATCCAAACGAGAACATAATATTTCTTCCTTGAGCTGAGCGATTACAAAGGAGCATGCCAACAGTAGACCTTTTGGTCCATAATTAGGTCGGATGCGAAAAAATTGTAATAAAGATAAATAAATGAATAAATAAAATCAATAACAACATAAATAATAATAAATAAAGTAAATACATAAATAAGGATTTCAAAAGCGGAGCATGCCGACTGGCGAACTTTTGGTCCATAACTAGGTCAGATGCGAAAAAAAAAGAAAAAAAAAAAAAAAGATATATATATATAAATAGATAAAAATAATAAATAACCGTACATAAAATAAATAAATAGGTAATGTTCAATAATAAACAAACAGGTAAATAGTAAACAATAATAAATTGACAGATAAATAATAAATAACAATAGAATAAATTATAATAAACAGTCTGATTCTCATTGAGTATGAGAATTTTGTCACTTCTGATGTTGTCAATTCCCTTTAGAATCTTATAAGACCTCACCGATTAGTTCGTTCCTGATGGAACATCGAGTGGGCAGATGGCTCGTCCCGAGAATGATGCAGTTGACGAAGGCCAGGATCGTTGCCGTGTAGTCCAGGACCTCGGACTTGCTCAGCTCTTCGATGACAAGGGTGAATCTGTACCGCTTCTGTCTGCTCACCTGGGGGAAGCAAGAACGGCATGAAGGAGGCGAAGAGGGAAGGATATTTGTAAGATGAATATGGAACCGCAAAGGGAATTTAAATCTGAAGAATGTTAAAATATATATACCATTATGTGTATATACTTCTGCATATAAACAAGCACATCAAATACACACACACACACATATATGCTAGTAAGAACACGGATACGTGTGTTCACTTATGCAAAATAAACCACTTGGAAAAAAGAAACTAACGAAGCAGAGCGCTTTCGTATATTACGTACTTTTTGCACTGGATGTAATATATGAAAGCGCTCTGCTTCGTTAATTTCTTTTTCCAAGTGATCTACTTTGTATACATACATACATACATATATATATATATATATATTTATTTTTATATATATATATATATATATATATATATATATATATATTACAGTTGAAAAATGTAATCACACATTTGTCAATCACGTTAAAACCACTTTTGGAGTAGAAAAGACTGGAGACGGGGAATCTATATATTTCGATTGCAAACTGCAATCCTCTTCAGTAGATACACACACGCATACAGTATCATGTTGCAGAACCTACTACAGCCAGCAACAAGTCCACCTACACATGTCTCAATAAACAAATGTATGCGAACAGAAAACAAAACTTGTATCCAGCAGTGCTGTGGACTCGAACATTTTCTTTAATGCAGGAGATCCCACTGGGTGACCATGAATGTCCACCAGATGGTGCACCGATTGGGGATCATAATACGGATTCAGTAAGTTATTCTTTCTTTGTATGGGTGCGTTGGTTATTACAAAGGATTACATTAAAGGAGCATGCCGACAGGAGACCTTTTGGTCCATAACTAGGTCGAATGCGAAAGAAACAATAATAATGATAAATAAATGTAATAATATAAGTAATAGTAACTAAAAAATAGGTAAAGTTAAAATAAACATGCTTATAGTAAATGATATTAAATGGTTTTCTGATCTTCTTCGACTATTATGGGGTGTGTGGTGAGTGCACGTGCACTGGGTAGGCTGGTTTTTTTTTGTTTTTGTTTTTTTCTTCCTGTCAGTTGAGGTGGAACCGAGAGGTCGAGTCCTGACTGCAGCGCGGGATAATTTCCGGAGCCGGCGAGCAGTCACGTCCGTGAAGATCCGAGGTTAAACCCCTTTTCACCAATCTTTCCTTCATCCTATATTTTTGCTTGCTTGCTTCCTTTTCCCCTCCATTTTCATTCCCCTTGCTTCCTTCCTCCCATTTCGTTATGTTTTCTTCCTTCCTTTCATTATTTTCCCTTCCTTCCTCCATTTTCCTTCCCCTCGCTTCCTCCCTCCCATTTCGTTATTTTTCCTTCCTTCGTTTACATTCCTCGTTTTCTTCCTCCCTTTTTTTTTAATTGATTTTCCTTCCTTCCTTCCTCCGTTTTCATTTCTCTTGCTTTCTTCCTCTTCTTATTTTATTTTTCCTTCCTTCTTCCCTCCGTTTGCGTTCCTCTTGCTTCCTTCCTCCCTTTTTAAATTTTCTTCCTTTCTATTTCCTTCCATCCTTTTTACATTCCATTTCCCTTCTGCACTTTCTTTCTTGTTCCTCCTCTTTTCGTTTTCTTTCTACATTTTCTTCCCTTTTTCGGCACTATACTGGTGCCGCATTTACAAGCATGATGGTCTCGTATTCGCTTAGTTGTGGGTTCGAATCCCGCACTCCTCTCCGATTCCCAGCGGTTCGTTACCTGTCCCAACAGTCCCTAAAGCACACACACATGGGGAAAAAGGTGACGGTTTCGGCCGCAGCTACTCAGCGCCTCCTGGCGTAGTCTCCTCACTTTCCTTCTTTTCCTCATCCCTTTCATTTTCTTTATATCCTCCCTCCCTCATTTTCCTTCGGTACTTTCTATTTTCATCCCTTTTGTTTTTCTTCCTTCTTCCCTTTGTTGTCAAAGTACGATCACTTCTGAAACTACCTTATTAAGACGACACCAGTCACTCGCTGGTTCTGTCCAACGATTCTATACAACTAAGCCCAACCAAATGACCCGGACACTTACGAGTGAATCCTTCATCCACCACCTTGTCTTCAACAACATACTAACATTCAACTGGGACCTTGGTAAATGATGACACAACGTCGTGACTACAGAGATGAATTCAGTTTCTGTAAAATCCGACCACAGTGGACAGTAACGCAAAGATTAGACATGACTCAGCTGCCCTGAGGATGTTAAATGTTATTAAATGACATCAAATGCCATTTTACATGCCCACATCCTTACACATGCTCTCTGCCCTCTCCCTGAGGTACCCAAGGCTTATTTTCGTGTGAAATATACGTTGTACTTGACCCTTCGCTAACGAGAGGGTATCAAGGAGATGAAAGAAATCGCTTGGCGGAAGCTGGATTAGAAGGATATGTATGTATATATATATATATATATATATATACATATATACATACATACACTTAGTACCTTCGCCAACGAAGACCGGAACATCGTCGGAGAAACTGAAGAGGCAAACTCCAAATTGAATAATGCTATTACTGGTGTCGACTTCAATAGAACTGGTACTCTGAATGGCCTTTACCCCATATATATATATATATATATATATATATATATATATACATATATATATATATACACACACACACGAGCAGCTAAAACACGGCGGTTGCTTAACCCCTCGTCCCCCTCTTCCTACTGCTAACTGGTGACAAAGAAACAGACCTACATTTTTACAGCAGAGGCATTAGTTCATTTTTTCCCCAAGAGAGATCTATGTGAGGGCACCCCTTCCCCGAGTACCGTTGTTGGTTACCATAGGGCTGTGGATTCCCTATCAGTGAAACTTGAGACAACATTTATTACCAGTCACCCCGACCGTGGGAGTTAATAATACGGCCATTTTGATACCGTCGCTCTTTTTAGCAACGTGTACGGCATACTGTCGTTCTAGTTGACGTTATAGTGCAATATTCTGAGGCTGCATTGACACCGAGCGAGTGTGGGCCGATTCTCAACTGTTGTGAGTTCGTTTGAGTACAAACAACTTCGGTTACATTTTATAATTTTTTTCTTTTCTGCAAATGTCAAATTACCTCTGCGTCACACATTGAGAAGCTGAATGAGGAACTGTGAGGAGTTAAGTCTTTACGAATGTAAGACACATTTTCGAGATGTTCTTTGGGAAGTCTGGGATGTTGCGGGCAAAGACTTCCTTCCAGCTATTCAAACTCAGTCTGCCGAGAATAGAACCTATCAAACGTTTCCGTTGGAGAATTCTTCAGATATTCGAGTCAGTTTATGGATTTGGTATCCTAAGTACAGTTGCCAACCGTGTAGTTAATGAATGGAATAAACTTCCTGCAGAGGCAATGCAATGTAGTTCAGTTCGAAGTTTTAAGATTCATTTAGATAAGCACCTAAGCAATATGCTGTAATGACTGTCATTTATTTTGTTTTATTTGTTAATTTCTTATAATTTATGTTTATCTTATATTCATTTATTTATAGTAAATTGTTGTTATTTTTCTGCCTATCATTTGTCACTATTTACGAGTATATTATTTCTATTCATTTATCTACTTTTTTCGCATCCGACCTAGTTATGGACCAAGAGGTCTCCCGTCGGCACGCTCTTTGTAATCCTTTGTAGATGACGAGAACCGGACCAGATTCGGTTTAACCGCAGTTAACGAACCGAACCTATCAACCGTTTCTGTCGGAGAATTCTTCGGGTCTTTGAGTCAGTTTTATGGATGTGGTAAGTGCAGTCGGTACTTATGTACAGGTGTGAGTGGCGTACTACCTTGTAGCTGCTGAGGGCGTCGAGGGCCAGGGCGTGGCCCTTCTCGGAGTAGAGGCACAGCGCCGACAGGAGCTCGAAGACCTGCTTCTTCACCAGCAAGTTCTTCGAGTCGAGGGCTAAGGGAGAGAAAGCACAATATGATCATCTATTAATAATAATTTTAATATCAGTATTATTGTTATCATTACCAACTGTCATTACTTATCATGATTATTATTTACATCATTATTTTATTATTATTGTTATAGTTCTTATTATCTTCATAATTTATTCGTAGCGGCAGTACTACCACTACTATTATTAGTAGATATAGTAGTGGTGTTATCTTTTGTAGAAGCCGAGAGCATCAGCGACAATAAAAGTAGCCTAAGGTGCAATGAACAAGTGAACAAACATATAAACAAACAAGATAAAACGATGTAAACATTTTGCTATTAGCTAGTCTGACATCACCAAAGTAAACATAAGTAGGCATTAATTAGGTCGCCATTTTGTTGTTTTCACCCCACTCCCTGTTAGTTGCTCTTGTACGTGGTCCCGCTACAGACCAATAGGTCTTCTGGTTGGTTTTTCATCTTGCATTACCCACTGCAGACACAGCTGGGAACTGAACACAATGGGACAGAGAGCGAGGTGTACACACACACGCACACACACACACACACACACACACACACACACACACACACACACACACACACACACACACAGGCAATATACTTGATCACTTTCACTTTGAGCAGATGCTCGCGATCAATTTGAACACCAATCGCGACCTCATCCTCCTGTGTATCCTCTACCACCCTCTCCTCCCCGCATCCCCTTCCTACCCTTTGTTGACATTGCTAAGGCGATGACATAAAAAGTCCCAAAGCTTCTTCACTGGCGACTGCAGGCATGCTGAATGGACCCTCGGCATGTACAGCGGCACCTCAGTGAGTCGGCAACTGGACTCTTTAACTGTATTTCAGCGGCTGAAGTTCCTGGGTCCGGGCTTTCCCAGCCCAAGGAAGGAATGCAGGGTAAACCCGACTTTTGCTGTCTAGCAGCCGTGCCTTCTTCTTCTTCTACTTCTTCAACTCTACGATCTCACTCGGTGACCTGACCCTCTTCGACCACCTGCCCTTGATCCTTCGCATCTCCACCTCCCCTATCCTTGTCCCCAGAGAGCCTCTGTTACGATACAGTTAGCCGACTGGGAAGACTTTAAAAACACTAATGACATACACCAACACGAAGAACGTTCCACAGACAGCGATAGAGCAGGAATGGCACTCACGAGGTGTGTACAAAAAAAAAAAAAAAAAAAAAAAAAAAAAAAAAAAAAAAAAAAAAAAAAAAAAACCGCTGTGAAAAAGCACGTTCCTAGAACAAAACATCGCGAGGTTACCACAATCACCGCTTCTATGCCCACTAACAGAATAAGCATAGCACTACGGAACAGACAGACTTCCCTTCCTACAAGCACTTTTAGAGGCCCGGGACGCTATGCCCACTAACAGAATAAGCATAGCACTACAGAACAGACTTACAGACTTCCTACAAGCACTTTTAGAGGCCCGGGACGCTATCCTACAAAACATGCATAAAAAGGAGTCTGAGGGAGTCCTTTTTCATCGACATTTCTGTATGTACTCTCTGGAATGACAAATGGGGCCCTTTCCATTTTTTCTTGACAAGCTCAGTAACTTAACACAAAATATTCAATTTACTGTAGAAATTGAAGGAAGAATACCATTCCTAGACATATTATTGATCAGATGTCCGGACCACTGGTCCTTTTCGGTCTACAGAAAGACTACTCTATATACGAGCAAAATGTCCGGCCCCATCAAGGACACGTGACTTGAGGCTTCCCTAGTTCCCTTTTGTTGTAATTTCCCTCTTTATATATTTTCTTGTTTACTACTCTATATGTATCTGCTGAAGAGGATCACAGTCAGTGGTCGAACATACTGCTTACTCTGTATCACAGCTTATCTTTCTCCGTGAGTGGGTTTAAGTTTTATCTTACTCATGTGCTACTACATCTACGTTAATATATATATATATATATACATATATATATATATATACATATATATATATATATACAGTATATATATATATACAGTATATATATATATATATATATATATATGTGTGTGTGTGTGTGTGTGTGTGTGTGTGTGTACGTGGTATATTTTCTAATGTTTCGTTCCTCTTTTGGCTTCATCAATGTACATACAATCTTAAAAATAGCAGCTTATATACTATGCGGGTTAGAGCGTCGTTACTTGCGGCGAAGGTCGAGGTGAGGGCGGTTCGAATCCTGCCACCGGCGAAGTTGAACCAAGGGCAAGGTTAATTAAATAAGGAAGGATGAGGTGAAGGCAGTTGTAAAGATGATGAAAGCAGGTAAGGCACCTGGTCTGGATGGATGCCATGCAGAATGTTTGAAAAAGGGAGGTTCAGTGATGGTGGACTGGTTGGTGAGGTTATTTAATGTTTGCTGGAGAAAGGGTAGAGTACCGGAGGACTGGAGAAGTGCCTGTATAGTTCCTCTTTACAAGGGAAAAGGGGACAAGTGTGAATGTAGTAGTTTCAGAGGGATTAGCCTGTTAAGTGTAGTAGGGAAGGCTTATGGGAGGATCTTAATTGAGAGGATTAGGAGAGGAACAGAAGGAGTAATTGGTGAGGAACAGTGTGGATTAAGGACAGGTAGAGGTTGTGTAGATCAGATCTTTGTGGTAAGACAGATATGTGAGAAAGCTATAGGAGAGGGGAAGGATGTTTTTTGGGCTTTTATGGATCTGGAAAAGGCTTATGATAGGGTAGACAGAAAGGCACTGTGGGAGGTTATGCAGATTTATGGGATAGGAGGAA
>NW_027467752.1:125000-190000 GCF_046742065.1 Oratosquilla oratoria
CTTACTTTTACCCACATTTATCTTTAGCTTTCTTCTATCACATACTCTCCCAAACTCTGCCACCAACTTCCTCAATCCCTCCTCCGATCCTGCCACAAGTGCAGTGTCGTCCGCAAACAACAGCTGGCTCACCTCCCACTTTTCTCCATTTTCTTTAACCATCTCCAATCCCTGACCCACTACCCTTGCATTTACCTCTCGCACCACCCCATCCATGTATAAGTTGAACAGCCAGGGCGACATTACGCATCCTTGACGAAGTCCCACCTTTACCTCGAACCACTCACTCTCTCCATTTCTAATCCTGACACAAGCTCTACTATTCTCATAAAAACACTTGACAGCTCCCAGAAGCTTTCCTCCTATCCCGTATATCTGCATAACCTCCCACAGTGCCTTCCTGTCTACCCTATCTTAAGCCTTTTCCAGATCCATAAAAGCCCAAAAAACATCCTTCCCCTCTCCTATAGCTTTCTCACATATCTGTCTTACCACAAAGATCTGATCTACACAACCTCTACCTGTCCTAAATCCACACTGTTCCTCACCAATTACTCCTTCTGTTCCTCTCCTAATCCTCTCAATCAAGATCCTCCCATAAGCCTTCCCAACTACACTCAACAAGCTAATCCCTCTGAAACTACTACATTCACACTTGTCCCCTTTTCCCTTGTAAAGAGGAACTATACAGGCACTCCTCCAGCACTCTACCCTCTCTCCAACAAACATTAAATAACCTCACCAACCAGTCCACCATCACTGTACCTCCCTTTTTCAGACATTCCACATGGCATCCATCCAGACCAGATGCCTTACCTGCTTTCATCATCTTAACAACTGCCTTCACCTCATCCTTCCTTATTTCTCCTCCATTCTCCTCATTCATCACTCTCACTTTCTTCGCACTTCCCACTGTAGCAATCTTTCCTTCCCTATCCTCCTTCACATTTAGCAACTCCCTAAAATATTCTGCCCATCTTCCCCTTACTGCCTTCTCTTCTATTATCATCTCTCCATCTGCACCTTTTACCTTTTCTTCTCTACTTGATTCGCCTCCTCTTCCTCTCTTAATTTCTTTCCAAAACATCTTTTTATTACTTTCAAAATTTTCTGTCAAACTCTTACTCCATTTCACATCTGCTCTCCTCTTTGCAACCTTACCTTTTGCTTTACTTCTCTTTTC
Organism: Oratosquilla oratoria; assembly: GCF_046742065.1. Taxonomy (NCBI): domain Eukaryota; kingdom Metazoa; phylum Arthropoda; class Malacostraca; order Stomatopoda; family Squillidae; genus Oratosquilla; species Oratosquilla oratoria. Next base: position 126,184 of record NW_027467752.1, read on the forward strand.
TTTTCTTTGTACCTCTCATATGACTCCCTCGTCCTATTTTGTAACCAATCTGTGAAAGCTCGCTTCTTTTCTACAACCTTCTTTGTTTCCTCATCCCACCATTCACTACCCTTTCTTCTATTTCCCCCTGTCCTTCTTGTTCCACACACCATCCTTGCACACTTTATGACTCCCTCCTTGAACCATCCCCATTCCTCCTCCACACCCAGCTCTACTCTACCCTTTACTCCCTCCCACTCCTCCTTCAGCTTCTTTCCGTACTCCTTCTCCTTCTCATTCAAAGAGTTCACTCTAAGAACCTCCCTACCTTTTTGTCCCTTTCCTCTTCCTCCATTTTTTTTTCGCGAATCTTATATGTGTTATGTTTTCGCGAAGATTTTTTTCCCGCGAACTTTGGAGCAAACCTTGACCTTTGGAGTTTGTGACGAGGGAGATTAACTATCAGCTGCTTCAGTGACGATTTAGACACCCACACCCGTCAGACACCAAAGAGCTAAGGAGGTCTCATTCGGAAAGGCAATCTCTGCTCATTAAGTGATCTCCAAGACCAAGGATTTTACAAAGGAGGACCATGCCGACAGGAGACCTTTTGGTCCATAACTACGTCGGAAGAAAAAAGATATAATAATGATGAATGAATAAATAATATAAATAACCACAAATAAAATAAATATATAGGTAAAGTTAAATGATAAACAAACAGGTAAATAGCAAACGATAATAAATAAACAAACAATAAATAATCAAATAAATAATAGACATTGGTGATCCTATATACATAAATACTCGTAAACCCACACACACACGCACGCACACATGTACATGAGATCGACTATAGTGTTCGTGATGTTCCCAATCGCGCTAGCCAGACCCCGGATGCGAACAGAGATCCCTGATGGACTCCGCTATCATTACAAGCGCCAATGCGGGAAACGACACGTCTGCTACCTCCATTGTGCGTCAAAAAATGACACGTGACAGATCCCCCCCCTTGGGTGTGTTAGTTATGTATAGTAACAAGGTTTCCCTAGAGATAACTAAGATAAAATAACTAAGGCGATAACCGGGTGATAACTAAGTACCTATTCCGATACTGAGATTCACCTTCTGACGATGTGACACTTGAGTAGGACTAATGTGTGCATGCGCACGCACGCAGGCATGCAGGCATGCAGACGCACGCACGCACACATACATACACACTCGATGGCGCGGTTGGTAGAGTTCCCGGCTACCACTGCGGGTTCGAATCCCGCTCAGGGCTGCAATAATTCCAGTATCGCTGCGCTGCGAGTCGTTACTCCAGCTCTCGTGGGCGGGGAGTTGTGTGTGTGTGTGTGTGTGTGTGTGTGTGTGTGTGTGTGTGTGTGTGTGTGTGTGTGCGTGCGTGTAAGGGTCACATCATTACCCATAGATCGGTCATAAACGAGCTCTGAGCTCTTTTCTGGGAGGGAAATAGGTGTCGATCACGTGATCCAAGACCATGCTGAATGGTGAATCACACATACACATCTGACCAGCGTGTATGTCAAAAGGCAAGATTTTTTTTAATCCACAGGTTTGTGGGGCTAAACTCGCCCGACGCCGATGAATCAAATTAGACTCAAAATAATCAAGTAAATAGATATATAATTTAAAAGACACACATGCGTGTGTGCGTGTTTGCATGTGTGTATATGTTGTGTTTGTATCTGTATATACATGTATGTGTATATGATGCATTATATATATATATATATATATATATATATTTATATATATATATATATATATATATATTTATATATATATATATATATATATATGCATGCATATTTGATATGTATCTAATGAGGTTAATAGGCACCATGGCTTGGGAGCCACACGGCATGGCCAAGTAATTCTTGTCCTAGATATATCCGGAAATTCAACACCTGGTAATCAAATCCAACTTATATATGTATATATATATATATATATATATATATATATATTATATATATATATATACATATATAATGATATATAATATATATATATACATATTTATATATATATAATATATATATATACATATTTATATATATATAATATATATATATACATAATATATATATATATACATAATATATATGTATACAAATATACATACACTGTATATTCATATGTGTGTATGCATGCATGTATATGTGGTGTTTGTGTATACTGTATGTATGTACTGTATGTATACATATACGAATGTATATGTGTGTATAGGTTTACACATATACATAAACGTACATGTACAATTAATATGTAATTTGACATTTTTGGAATTTGAAAAACGAAAGACCGTAACCGAAGTCGTTTCAACTCAAACTTAGTACCATAGGCAAGTAGCATGCTACCGAGAAATGCCCAGTGTGACGCCACCTTGACAACATCCTGCGCCTTTGTAGGCCATAGTGTGGCATTTTTTAGACCCGCAGCTTCTACGAAACTTGTTGGGTGTATTACTTTCTACTCTTGCCCTGCTTCATTCAACTCCGCCTCTTAGTGATACAGCACATTTATTATTTATTCATTTTTAGTCCCACATCGATTTTTTTTCTTGTTCTTCAATGTTATTCCCGGCACTGGTCACACCACAGATGTGAACATTCCGTACAGGTGCGTTCCCACTGCTTTCGTTCGCTTTCATATTCATAATGTACAGATAGGAATGGGTCCTGATGGTAGTGTTAGCGGTCGAATTATGTTTGAGCGAAGCTTTAAGACGCGAAGAGGAAGGAACGGAGAAGGAGAGAGGCTGTGTGGTGAAGAGGAAGGAGATGACTGTTCGATTGCGTCTCGTCCCCACAAGTTCACCACCGCTTCTAGCAAGGGAAAGATAAGAGGAGGGTGGGAGAAAAGGGGGAGGGGCGGGGGAGAGTAGAGAAAAGCGGAGAGGTTGGAGGAGAGGGGGAGGGGGAAGAAAGGGGAGCGGGTGAGTGAATGGGGGAGGGTGGAGAGGGGGAGGAATGGGGAGGGTGGGGGAGAGGGAGAGAGTGTGCGGTTGGAGTAGAGGGGGTGGCGAGGAAAGGGGAGAGGTTGGGGTAACGGGGGAGGGTGGAGGAAAGGGGAGGGTGGGGGAATGGGGGAGGTGTGGGGGAATGAGGGAGGGTGGAGGAATGGGGGAGGGTGGAGGAACGGGGAGAGGGTGGAGGAATGGGGGAGGATGGAGGAACGGGGAGAGGGTGGGGGGAATGGGGGAGGGTGGAGGAACGGGGAGAGGGTGGGGGGAATGGGGGAGGGTGGAGGAACGGGGGGAGGGTGGGGGGAACAGGGGAGGGTGGGGGAATGGGGAGGGTGGGGGAATGGGGGAGGGTGGGGGAATGGGGGAGGGTGGGGGAACGGGGAGAGGGTGGGGGAACGGGGAGAGGGTGGGGGAACGGGGAGAGGGTGGAGGAACGGGGAGAGGGTGGAGGAACTGGGGGAGGGTGGAGGAACGGGGAGAGGGTGGAGGAACTGGGGGAGGGTGGAGGAACGGGGAAAGGGTGGAGGAATAGTGGAGGGGGAGGGGGGAGGAATGTGTAGTACAGGGCCTCAGGGTATCCATGTGCCTAATACCTTGAGGAGCGGATGTTGGGAGCCTGAGGACGTGTGGAGGGAGAGCCGCGGGCAGAGAGAGAGGCGAAGACGACTTTGAGTAAGAAGATTCTTCTTGCTCCTCCTTCCGAAGTGGATTTAGAAGCTCCGCCACCCACTGGGACTCGAACCCTTGGCTGTGCTCATCATTTCCACTAGGCAAGGACGCTACCCGTGGATCTCATAAAGAATCGTCACCCGAAACGTGGACAGGGTGATAATCCTTCATGCGGCCATCCTACGGTGACAATTCTCCCTATGGGCTATCCTAGGGTGACAATTCTTCCTATGTGCTATCCTAGGGTGACAATTCTTCCTATGTGCTATCCTAGGGTGACAATTCTTTCTACAGGCTATCCTAGGGTGACAATTCTTTCTACAGGCTATCCTAGGGTGACAATTCTTCATATGGGCTATCCTAGGGTGACATTTCTTCTTGTGGGCTATCCTAGGGTGACAATTCTTCATGTCGGCTATCCTCTTAGGGTGACAATTCTTCATGTGGGCTATCTTAGGGTGACAATTCCTCATGTGGACTATCTTAGGGTGACAATTCTTCCCGTGGGCTATCCTAGGGTGACAATTCTTCATGTGGGCCAACCTGGGTTTACGATTCTTCGATTGTGTAGAGTTGATGACAATAATCATAACCTTCATTCAACCTAACCTAACCTAATCTTTATTCCAGTGTTGACATTCGGCGTTCTGGGGTGACGATTCTTCACGTGACCCCTACCCGCTAGACCACGACCATCGTACGAAAGGAACTGACCAATTGTCCCAACAATTCACCTCTTTCCGAAGTGGTCCTCCACGAGCACTGTGCCCTGATCTGTGTTTTCTTTTTAATGTTTATTATTCAACTTTGCCTATTTATTTATTTAATTTATTATTTACATTATTATCATTTTTATTGATTTATCTTTATTGTATATATTTTTTCGCATCCGACCTGGTTATGGACCAAAAGGTCTCCTGCCAGGACGTTTCTCTTTAGTAATCCTTCGTAAAATGTTCTGGGCTTTCACTGCATCGGGTAAAAAGGTTTGATCTTTTGTTGGCAACAGTGGATGTAGGGAAAGGTACAGCAGATTCAAACAGAAGAGCATAAGTCAGAGGGAAATTGTGTACCTGCACGAAGAAGAGATCGGTTCAACGAGAAGATGAAAGAAGGGTGTAGAGGAAGGGGGTAGGAGGAGGAGGAGGAGGAAGACAAGTAGACGAGGAGAATAAGAAAATCGAAGAAGAGGAGACTAAGGGCGAGACAAGAAACAGAGATGGAAGAGGAAGAGGAAGAAAAGTGTGAGGAAGACGAAGAAGAAGAAGAGATGTGGAAGGAAGAGGAATAAGAGAAGTGTGAGGATGAGGAGGAGAAATATGGGGAGGAAAAATAGTAGGAGGAGGAGGAATGTGGGGAGGAGGAATAGGAGGAGGAATGTGGGGAGGAGGAATAGGAGGAGGAATGTGGGGAGGAGGAATAGGAGGAGGAATGTGGGGAGGAGGAATAGGAGGAGGAGGAGATGGAAGATAAGGATGACGGGGAGAAGGAGGTGGAGGACGGGGAGGAGTAGGTTGAGGAGAGGGAGATGGAGGATGGGGAGGAGGGGAGGGGGAGGAGGAGGCGGAGGAGGGGGAGGGAGGAGGGGGAGGGGGAGGAGGAGGCGGAGGATGGGGAGGAGGGGAGGGGGAGGAGGAGGCGGAGGAGGGGGAGGGGGAGGAGGGGAGGAGGAGGCGGAGGAGGGGGGGAGGAGGAGGCGGAGGAGGGGGGAGGAGGAGGCGGAGGAGTGGGAGGGGGAGGAGGCGGAGGAGGAGGAGGAGATGGAGTAGGAGGTGGAGGACAGGGAGGAGGAGAAGGAGGTGGAGGACAGGGAGGAGGAGAAGAAGGTGGAGGAGAAGAAGGAGATGGAGGACGGGGAGGAGGGGGAGGGGAGGGGGACGGGAGGAGGAGGAGAAGGAGATGGAGTAGGAAGTGGAGGACGGGGAGGAGAAGGAGATGGAGTAGGAAGTGGAGGACGGGGAGGAGGAGAATGAGCTGGGGAAGGAAATGGAGAAGGAGGTGGAGGACGGGGAGGAGGAGGATGAGATGGAGGAGAAGGAAATGGAGAAGGAGGTGGAGGACGGGGAGGAGGAGGAACGAGGACGAACTACAAAAGACTTGAAGAGTCTGTAAAAGACGGAAAGTGGGTGAGAGAGGAGCGCGTGGGTCGGGTCGAGGCAGCCAGAGGAGGGGCTCGGTGAGCGGGTGGTGTGGGCGGTGACCCAACACCTCTACCAAGAACACAATTCTTTCTCAAAAGGTCCCTTCCCCTGTCTAGGATCCCTATGGACTGCACTAACCTAACCTAACCTTCTTAGATATAACGAAGAAAATCATAACAGGGATGTCGTCTGGATGACGGCAACAAAACGATGCGTGGTGGAAAGCGACATGACGTCACGTTCGAGATGTGATGAAAGAAACTTACTTTTGCGTATTTAAGGGCGAAATAGTTCCCAATGTTAAGTCATTTCCTTCAAAATAGGAAAAAATTTAATGTTACATGACGAGGCATGACCCATGATAAAGTTGGAAACATTAAATAAATAGATAAATCAACATAAATAGTACAAAATCCTTGAACTATATCACTCCTCTTGTCTGTTGGCAATTCACCAACTCTTCTAGCCTTCGTCTTACAGTACATTTTTTAAACTGCTGCACGATTCCATGTTAACTTAACCTACAAATCAAACTTAACTTCATCACTCGCTCGGTTTGGTTAAATCCTTACTACCGACCGTGGGAGGCGTTGCCATGGAGACGAACTTAATTGGAAGGAGCTACGAAGACCGCAGGGGTCGCGCCCCCCTGACCTTAGGTTCATGGCTGGGGCCGTAGGAGAGAGAGAGAGGAGAGGGAGAGAGAGGTGAGGGAGGGAGAGAGAGGTGAGGGAGGGAGAGAGAGGTGAGGGAGGGAGAGAGAGGTGAGGGAGGAAGAGAGAGGTGAGGGAGGGAGAGAGAGGTGAGGGAGGGAGAGAGGTGAGGGAGGGAGAGAGAGGTGAGGGAGGGAGAGAGGTGAGGGAGGGAGAGAGAGAGAGAGAGAGAGAGAGAGAGAGAGAGAGAGAGAGAGAGTCACTGGTTAGGCAGGCTTGGTCCTTGGATACAATGATATGCATGTGTGGGAGGTAGGGACGGGCAAACACACATACACACACACACGGTCACACCCGCAGATGGCGTGGTGGTACTGTGTTCGACTGCTAATTCAGCGATCCGAGTTCGAGCCTCGCCCAGGGCTGAAGAAATTTTCAACATCGCTGCACTGTGGGCCGGCACTCCAAATCTGGTGGGCAAAGAGTTGTGTGCGCGCGTACGTGTGTGTGTGTGTGTGTGTATGTATGTATGTGTATGTGTGCCTACATGTAATGTCACTGCATTACCCATAGATCTGGCCATGTATAAACTCTAAGATCTTAGCCAGGTGGGTAAAAGTTGTCAATCAGGAGTCCAACACGTGATCCAACACACACACACAAAGGAACACGTCGCGCAAGTACAGTCGGAACCTAAAGTTTATTGTTCTGCCTACAAGTCAAAGACGGAGCACTTAAGAGATCTGGTTAGGATAGAAGTGTCGGTCAACTACTTGTGATAGAAGAGGGCGTATGCGTGTATGCGTGTGTGTGTGTGTGTGTGTGTGTGTGTGTGTGTGTGTGTGTGTGTGTGTGTGAAGGGGGTTTTAGTAACCCTGTAGTAGTGAGCGCTGAAACTATCGGTTGTTTTAAGAAAGGGTTAGACAACTTTATGGATGGGGATGACAGGTGGTCATGGACATGGAACTGCCTGGTGTAGGCCTTAGGGTCTCTTGCAGTCTCATTCACTCTTATGTTCTTATGACACCTTTACGGACCAGGGTCACAGAACTTAATGTTGAGGTTGGAAACTTTATTTTCAAATTCGAAAAATAATGCTGACCATTTTGAAAACTTCTGTTCTCCTTCCGTTACTGTCCCCCCTTGAGTCGCTCTTCTTTACCAAAAGCTCTATAACTCCACCTCTTCGGTGCGATGTTGTATTCAAAGATAGAAGAGCTCGTTGTTGCAGACGAAATGATAAAATAACTATAAATTTTGTTTAGGCGAGTGCCAAGAGAAAGATTAAACCTTTAACTGCATATATTTAGGCTGCCGCCAGGCGATTTTATTCAGCTAAAAGAGGCTATCATAGTACTGACATTGGTAATAATAATAATAATAATAATAATAATAATAATAATAACAGTGACCAAAAAAAACAACAATAAACATTCGCAACACCAAAACAACAAAAAATCAGCTATCACTAATAACAACAGACTACTTCAATGTGAGAAAAAAAAAAAAAAAATTGTAGACAGGCAGACCACTACCAACAACACCACCAAAGACTGTGGTACTCCCCAAGGCAGACGTAGCTCCTCTTGGGGATCGGTGCCAGCTACCAGAAGAGGCTGGATGACCGCATTGTGAACAGCTGCCCAGGATGTAATACTTCACCCCATACCATACAACACATAATGGAAGACTGCATTATACACAATCATGCACGCAAACAACACAACATACACTCTATAAAGGATTTGTTGGAAAACCCAGTTTCGGATGTGGCATTCCTTGGGGAGACGGGGCTGCTCGGACAGACACCCTAGGGAACGACAACAACAACAACAACAACACCAAAGAAGAAGAGGAAGAAGAAAGAGAATAATAAGAAGAAAGAGAATAATAAGAAGAAAGAGAATAAGAAGAAAGAGAATAAGAAGAAGAAAGAGGAGAATAAGAAGAAAGAAGAGAATAAGAAGAAAGAGAATAATAAGAAGAAAGAGAATAATAAGAAGAAAGAGAATAAGAAGAGAATAATAAGAAGAAAGAGAATAAGAAGAGAATAATAAGAAGAAAGAGAATAATAAGAAAGAATAAGAAGAAAGAGAATAATAAGAAGGAAGAGAATAATAAGAAGAAAGAGAATAAGAAGAAAGAGAATAATAAGAAGAAAGAGAATAATAAGAAGAATGAGAATAATAAGAAAGAGAATATGAAGAAGAAAGAGAAGAAGAAGAAGAAGAAGAAGAAGAAGAAGAAGAAAAGAGAGAAAAAAAAGTAGCGTTAAAGAGGGAGATGACCTCCCTTGCCACTGACCTTTGGCGAGCTTGCGCGTGTAACTGTGCTCCCTGACCAAGTACTCGAGCCCCGTGGTCGAGTTCATGACCGCCTTGACGCAGCGGACGCACTCCAGCTGGAGCAAAGCGTCGGCAATGGAGCTGAAGCCCCGGTCGCTCAGTCGCTCCAGGGATTCGAACAACACCCCGAGACCATCCAGGTCCAGGAATTCTTCCAGCCATTCTTTCGGGGCCTGCGGGAGGGAGAGTGGTAGGAGAAACGATGATGCAACATTGCTGAAATACTTGTGATGTATGATTATCAGAAAAAATAATATTAATAATAACATTAATGTGTATACATTGTGACGAATGTAGATAGGAGGTAAAGGGAACACGGGCTGAGGGAAATATTTTTATTCCTGACTAGTTTCGGCCTGAGTGGCTTCTTCTGAAGAAGCCACTCAGGCGTAACTAGTCAGGAATTAAAGTATTTCCCTCAGCCCGTGTTCCCTTTACCTCCTATCCAATAACAATAATATATACATACATATACCAAGGGCTTTTCCCCCCCTACAAGGTAGGTAGCCAAAGTCAAAGGCATAAATCGACTCCCACCCATTCCATCCCCACATCTTCCACTCCCATTCACCACCCTTCCCTCCCTCCCTCTTGTCTTGGCTCCTCCTGGATGACGGGTCATCCCTGCATCTCGCCCACTGTCCTGGGTCAGATGCAATCCAGGAAACCACAATAATAATAACACTAATAATAATAATAGTAACATCAATAACCAAAAAATACTACTACTAATATTACTATTATTACAAAAGCCCTCCCGTCCTGAGCCTTGATATATCATAACTACATTGATTAAATTTTTCATTTGTTGTGTACTTAATGTACTTCCAGAATGTTCATTCCCTTAAAGTTATTTCTTCTTGTGAAAAAAATTACAATCGTCCAACAACAAAAACGAAAGATACGAAAGATATATTTTATCATTCTGGTCAGTCCTGGATCATGCTCGGGTATCCTCGAGAAGTAACTTAATTACACCCATCTTATATATGTATATATATATATATATATATATATATATATATATATATATATATATATATATATATGTATATACTGTCATATGCTGAGGAGGATCACAGATAGTGATCTAAATATACGCATCTTTTTACTTTCGCCTATTCTTCTCCGAAAGTGGGTCATTAGTACCATTTTACCAATGTGCTGTGACATCACTTTGTTGTGATATATATGTATACAAGGGCACAATCACTGTACAAGGGCAACATGGAGGGAGAGAGGAGAGAAACCAGGAGCGAGAGAGAAACCGTCTCGTTGGTCGGTCGGCCGAGGGCACCGAGGTGTGCCGGACAAGCACAGACTCGAGAACAGGATTGAGAGGGGGGTGGGGGGTTAGAGGAGGAGGAAGATAAAGAGGAGGAGGAGGAGGAGGAGGGGGAGGAGGAGGAGGAAGTAAGTGGATGAGGAAGATGATGAAAAGCAGGAGGAAGAGAAGATGAGTAAGAGAAGGTACAGGGAGTGGATGAATACATTTTCACAGCGATATACAGTAACTGTGATATGAATAGATGTGTGTGTGTTTGTATATATATATATATATATATATATATATATATATATATATATACACATACAACCATGTACCAGTAGTTTGTACTTCCAAATACAATCACTGTTGAGTAAAGAATTACAAAGGATTACACAGGAGGAGCATGCCGACATGTGACCTTTTGGTCCATAACTAGACCGGATGCGAAAAAAAAAATAATGATAAATAAATAAATGAAAATTATAATAAATAATCAATAAAATAAATAAATGGGTTGTTAAATATTGAACACACAGATAAATAGTAAATAATAATAAATGACAATCAAGTAAATGATAATAAACAGACAAATAATAACAAAAAATAAATAAAATAAATGGCAGGCATTACAGCAGCTTGCATATCCAATCAGGAACCAAACAAACGAGCAACTCTTCCTTCTAGTTTCTCTCATCAGTCACCCGCGCCCTCGACAGAAACCGGCAACTGTTCTCGGGTATTCCCATAGGAGGAGGAGGAGGAGGAGAAGAAGGAGGAGAGGGAGGAGGAGGAGAGGGGGAGGAGGAGAGGGGGAGGAGGAGGAGAGGGGGAGGAGGAAGAGAGGGGGAGGAGGAAGAGAGGGGAGGAGGATGAGGAGAGGGAAGAGGAGGAGGAAGAGGAGGAGGAGGAAGAGGAGAGGGAGGAAGAGGAAGAGGAGAGGGAGGATGAGGAGAGGAAAGAGGAGGAGGGGGGAGGAGGAAGAGGAGGAGGGGGGAGGAGGAGAGGGAGGAGGAGGAGAGGGAGGAGGAGGAGAGGGAGGAGGAGAGGGAGGAGGAGGAGGAGGAGGAGGAGGAGGAGGGGGTGAGAGCGTGTACTACCACACACACACACATATGTCAGACGTTGTCAATAGGTCTCTCTGAAGCTGATGGATCAGCTTTTCCTTCGCTGAAGTCTGGGAGTGAGTCATGCTGAACTGAACACTTCATCAGACTGTAAACAGCCTTTCATCTCAGTGGCACTCTTTTCAGTCGAATAAAATCGTCTGCCGCGCCGAGCCTCAAGGGGGATGGGGTGGGTGCCCACCTTCGTCGGGGAACTGCTCCCAATTTACACACACACACACACACACACACACACTCACAAAAAAACAAAAACAAAAAAAAACTGCCCACCCCCACCTCTCCTCTACCCAGAAGGAATAACGTCATTTGTTGCTGACTGGGAGAAAAAAAAAAGTATGACGTCATTGACCCGTGACCTTGGGGCTTTGTCTCACCCTTCCGAGGCGGTGGAGGGTGAGGGTAGGGAGGTGGTGTTCCCTCAGCTGAATAAAATCACGCGCCGACTGAAGACGCCAGAGACAACGAAAGGAGATTACGATCATTTTTAAATCAAGACACCTGTCGACAAGGAAGCTCGCTAGCTGAGTGGGTTAGGGCGAAGGTCGAGGGGGTGGTGGTTCGAACCCTGCCACCAGCGAAGTTGGACCAAGGACATGGTTCATTAAATTCCACGCTACTAAGTCCGCTGTGAAGGGCAACGTCATTGTCTCCCGATAGGGGGAAGTTTGTAACGTTAAGCCAAAGACCTGTCGACTGTGGAAGACACTAAAATCGAACAGGGTCTTTGTTATCTGAAGTAATTTACGGTGGTATTCTTTATATATATATATATATATTAAAAAAAAAAAAAAAAAAAAAAAAATCCTTATATAAATCTTTGGAAGGGAAATGTCTTTTTAAGAATACCACCGTAAGAATCTTACGGTGGTATTCTTAAAAAATATTCTTTCCTTATATAAATCTTATTAAAATCCTTGGAAGGGAAAGAATTCTTCTTTTTTTAAGAATACCACCGTTAAATTCATGTTCATTTACCTTTGGAAGAAATGGGTCATGAGTGTCTGGTTCATATTTGCCATCATGGGCAAATTACTTGCCCTTTTGATACATTGAAATCAAATATATAATTAGGAAATATATATTCCTAATTAGATTATCTCAATTTTGCATCGTTGAATACACAAACCCGTGCGGAGATTGTGTGTGTGTGTATGTATATATATATATATATATATATATATATATATTATATATATATACATATATATATATATATATATATATATATATATATACATATATATGTATATATATATATATATATATTAAATATATATAAATATATATATATATGTATGTATATCTATATATATGCTAATAAGAACACGGGTACGTGTGTTCACTTATGCAAAGTAGACCACTTGGAAAAAGAAACTAACGAAGCAGAGCGCTTTCGTATATTACATCTTCAGTGCACTTGTTGCACTGAAGATGTAATATACGAAAGCGCTCTGCTTCGTTAGTTTCTTTTTCCAAGTGGTCTACTTTGCATCTATATATGTATATATATATATATATATATATATATATATATATACATATGTATATATATATATATATATATATGTATGTATATATATATATCATATCTATATGTATGTATATATATATACATGTATATATATTTATATATATACATATATATATACATATATATATATACAGATATATATTATATATATACATGTATATATATGTATATATATATGTATATATATAATATATATCTGTATATATATATATGTATATATATATGTATATATATACACATATTTATATATGTATATATATATGTATATATATACATACATGTATATATATGTATATATATATGTATATATATACATGTATATATGTGTATATATATATATATATATAATATTACATATATATATATATATATATATATATATATATATATATATATATATATATACACTCAGTAAATCCTTACCAACAGAAATGATCTCAAAATCAAAGCTAACCTACAACGGCCAGGAATGGCAAGGAGTACAGAAAGGAGTCACGACTGTTTCCAGTCACGTGACTTGGATGACGGAGAGGAGCCAGAAAATGGCGGCGAATGATGACGTCGAGGCCTCTTAACTTCCTTCCTTCCCTCCCTCCCCCTCCTCACCGGAAATTCCTCGAGAGTGAGAGTCGAAGGTCCGGATGGAGTGCCAAACTGGAGGCCGACCCTGCCGGATGTTCCGGAAAGGCATTCCGGGTAAGGGAACACATGGGGGGCTATGAGAGAGAGGGGAGGAGAGAGGGAGGTGGGGAGATGGAGGGGGAGAGAGGGAGGTGGGGAGAGGGAGGGAGAGGGAGAGGGAGAGAGAGAGAGGGAGAGAGAGAGAGAGAGAGGGAGGGAGAGAGAGAGAGGAGGAGAGAGAGAGGGAGAGAGAGAGGAGGAGAGAGAGAGGGAGGGAGAGAGAAGGAGGGAGAGAGAGAGAGGGAGGGAGAGAGAGAGAGAGAGGGAGAGAGAGAGAAGGAGGGGGAGAGAGAGAGAAGGAGGGGGAGAGAGAGAGAGAGGGAGGGGGAGAGAGAGGGGAGGGAGGGGGAGAGAGAGAGGGAGGGGAGAGAGAGAGAAGGATGGAGGGAGAGAGGGATGGAAGGAGAGAGAGAGGGAGGGAGGGGGAGAGAGAGACAGATTGAGAAGGAGGAGGGGATAGAGAGAAGAGAGAGAGAGAAAAGAGAGAGAGAGAAGAGAGAGGATCTATAACCAAGAAAACGAGGAAAGTCAGGTTGACGTCGACTCCTGGCTCCAAATACTCATCACAAACAGGTAATTTACTTCGTTTATCTATCTATCTATCTCCCTATGTATTGACTTGTAAACTTATTTATTCCTAAATTCGAGCACGAGCACAGTAAAGGCGATTAGCAAAATGTTTGTGGGGAAAATTGTGAAATTAAAAAAAAGTGAGATAAAAAAGTGAAGAGCGAGTAGATTGATTATGGTGAAAGGAAACGAATCTACATAATTTTCGAAAACATGACGTAGGAGAGGGTCAACATGGATTGTCTGAGCACGATGTACGATATACGAAAATCCGTATGGCGGATTTTTTTTATTCGGCGACACGTCTGGAACACGGAAATGAATCTAAGGAAAATGGCGGAGAAGAGGAAAAAGAAAAAGACGAAAAAGGAGTAGTAAATCAAGAGGAAGAAGAAGAAGAAGAAGAGGAAAAAGAAGATAAAGAACAAGAAGCCGAAGAAGAAAAAGAAGAAGACGAAAAAGGAGAAGTAAATCAAGAGGAAGAAGAAGACGAAGAAGAGGAAATAGAAGATGAAGAACAAGAAGACGAAGAGGAAAAAGAAGATGAAGAAGAACAAAAAGACGAAGAGGAAAACGAAGAAGACGAAGGAGAAGAACAACAACAAGATCAAGAAGAAGAAGAAAACGAAGAAGACGAAGGAGAAGAACAACAAGATCAAGAAGAAGAAAACGAAGAAGAACAAGAAGACGAAGAAGAAAAAGAAGAGGAAAACGAAGAAGATGAAGAATAAGAAGACGAAGAAGAAAAAGAAGAAAAAGAAAGAAGAGGAAAAAGGAGAGGAAAAAGAAGTGGGAAAATAATAATAATAATAAGAAGAAGAGAGGACCTTAGTTCAGGTTCAGAAGACAAACAATTTGTAGGACTGTGGATGGGTACAAGTCTGTGCTCTCTCTCTCTCTAAATCGAAAAGGTTCCTTCAGTCAAGCTGGCAATTGCGACCATCCATAAATCCGTAATCACACAATTTTAATTTGACAGTCGCTTCTCCCTTTCACGCCTCTCTCTCTCTCTTTCTCTTCTCGCGTTCAACTACACAAAGAATGGCTGAATTGTCTAAATTACAGGATCAATCCTTCCCTCGCAACCCAAAATTCCTTCACACCCAAAGCGCATGACAAACTTCAAATCGTCATCCTTTTACAATTCCCATGCCCCGTTTTCTCTTCCTCTGAGCCGTTTTCTGTTCCTCTTTTTTATTCTCTCGTTTCCTCTGGGTATCGTTTGCTCGATAAGAGACAAGAGCCACTTGAGGGCGACTGACATACCAGAGGACCATTGGCATCATTCCTTATAAGTATTTTGCACGCAATAAAGGATAAGAATGACCCAAGGGAGGAGGAAGAGGAAGAAGAGGAAGAAAAAGAAGAAAAGAGGAAGAAAAGGAAGAATATGAAGAAGAGGAAGGAGAGGAATAAAAAGGAGAAAAGGAAGGAGAGGAAGAAGAGGACGGAGGAAAGGAAGAAGCGGAGAGTAAGGAGAGGAAGAAGAAAAAGAAGAGGAAAAGAAAAAGGGGAGAAAGAAGAAAAATGAATGGAAGAAGAGAAAAAGAAAAAGAGGAAGAAAAAAGGAGAGGAAGAAGAGGAAGAGGAATAAAAAAAATATATATATATATATATATATATATATATATATATATATATATATATATATATATATATATATATATATATGAGGGAGTCTGACAACGCCCAGAGAAGGCTCACAACCGTACTATCAAGCCTTTCGCGAAGGCACGAGTGGGCAAAAGATTTAGTAGCGCAGTCCACAACTCCACTTCGATGGCATACTTACATATTTTGTTCTGGTTTAGGAACAGGATCCCTTGTTGGAAGTGTTGGTGACTTAAAACTTAAGCTTCCACTTTATAATAAAGAAATTAACTTTCCTTAGCGTGTTGGATTACACCAAACTTGTTTTGTTGCCTTTCGTGATTCCTCATTATATTACCATGCACTGCATGTGCACTGTTCACAATTACTGTTGTCTTTCGTTGTCTACAAAGTGATTTTAGTCAACTATGTCATGGTTTTCAACTTGTCTCAATGATTCAGGTGACTGTCGCCTTGTCTTACATACTAAATCTGAACGATGACAGGTGATTTAAATAATTACATTAATGGTTGGATAAAATCGACATTTCAACAAAAATACGGGTCCAGCCGAACTATAGTAAAACACAAGGATCAAAGATTAAAAATAAATAAATAAATAAATATAATAATAATAATAATAACAGAAATACAATAACAATAATAATACCGTTAATAATAATAACAATAATAATAATAATAATAATCGGCTCCATTTCGTAACGGTTTTCCACAATGACGTTTCAAATTTTGGCGGGAAAACGCACTGACCTTCTCCATCAGCTTCATCATCCCGGAGTAGTTGGTGACACAGGGCATGCGCAGAAGCGTCACACACGTCTCTGGGTTCCAGTTGGAGAGATTGCCCTGCAAACGTGACACATAACAAGCTTGTTACTCCAAATTCAAATAAATAGTATGTGTGACGTGATTATGAGTACGTATCTTCCTGAGATTGTGTGTGTGTGTGTGTGTGTGTGTCCACATATACTTATTTCATAAATATGCCACAATATTAATATTCATATGGCTAATTATATAGTCTTTCCATCATCCATTGCAATCGTAGTACTTAAATTTTATCTAAATCAAGGATATCACTATATCAAAACGAAAGCGCCCCTGCAAATCAAACTAGAATGTACTCGTATTTAGTCAAATTCATCTTATGATCATTAAAGTCAAATTCATCTTAAGATCATTAAAGTACTATTAATCCTTTATATCTATTCTATTTCCTATTATTATTTTTTTTTTTTTTTGTGGTTGTAGTGTGGGCCCCTACTCAATGTGAGCGAAACCCGATACCATAATTAAATCTTGTTGGGGTAAGGCTTTTCTTACCTGGAAACTAATGTATGGCATGACCCCGATGACCCTGAAATGAACAAGGCTTTATTCGGCCAGGGACAGGTGTCCCGAGTGGGCGTGTCGTAGGACTTTTAGGTCCTCATGCCACTGGTCAACATATTATACAAAGGAATGAACTTGGCCAATCATTAATGCTAAGGACGACTAAGTCCACCTTAGAGGAGGAGCTTTACCTCAGTCTGAGTGAGAGTCTCGGTCCAGTGGCCAAGTTGTGCCTGTCACTTTAGCGGTCTCAGTTTAGAGCTTTTAAGTTATCGGACGCTGACAATCAGTCTAGGTAAAGACTGCATCCCGGGGATAACCATACATAAGGTCTGTATCTGAATATTTAAGTCCAGCCTCCTACACTCTCTACACTACCACTACTCAATTTCGTAAAATACCAAAGCAAAAACATAAATACAAATATAAAAGGAGATACAGTCTCATTCAACCCTACCATACTCGGTATAAGCTGAAAGGATATATAAACACACATGTTCATGACTCCCCACTGGCCAACTACCAGATCGAGAACCTAGGGCATAAAGAGGGGAACACGACAGTAGAACTATTATTATTATCATTTTTATATACTGAACGCTGCTTTTATTTTTTGAGGGGGGCGGGGCTGCAGAACGATGCTTTCTATCATTAACTTATCTATTGTCTATCTATTTACTTATTACCCTTTTCCTGGGAGGGGATGGCTTGCAAAACGCTGGGGTCAACGTACCTGAGCAAGATCTTCATGGAGTGTGCTGACGGAGAGCCTCTTGATCCGGCCTTCGCCCCGTTCGTCGGACGCCGACGACACCGACATCGAGGACAAGGACGAGGTCGAGGACCTGTTCGACTCCAGCTCCATGGACTCCATGTTCTGGATGACTTCGCGAGCCGCCGTCGTCCACTTGAGGACAGACTCCTTCTTGGTCAAGTGTCGGGTCAGAGACTTCGATGAGGTCGAAGTCTCCGGGGGATTGGCAACTGGAGACGTCATTCTGGGAGAGTCTTCTTCCTTGGCCACAGGGGACGAAACGCCAGAATCCGGAGCCAGTGTACCAGGAGTCAAACTCAAATCTATCTCGTCGACTTTCTTTTCTAGTAACCCGAGGTCTTTGTCCTCCGTGACGGGAACTTTTTCTAGAGGCTCTAAGACTTCGCTGGAAGCTCCTGACGGAGAGTTCTGCGAAGTTTGGGCTTCCGAAGGAGGCTCGCCTTGGAGCTCCGTGGCGCCCTTCTGGGGCTTCTTCTTGTTCCTCTTCCCCATCTTTTGGGGCTTGTTTACGAAAAGATTCAAGAACTAGAGGGCCTCCTGCAGTACTTCCTGGCTGACCTACAACGACCCTCCTACTGGTGTCTAGGATGCATGGCTGGATTCAACTGTTATGCCACTGTCATGGTCAACTGAAAAATAATATAACACCTAACATTAAAGAAAGAAAAATATATACACACACATATGTTCACATACACATATATAAATTACACAATGTTTCAAAATACAGAAAAATGTTGGTATGACTTTCGTCGCGTTTGATAAATATACAATTGCAAAAGAATGAAGTTGCCACAACCAAGACAACTTTATCACAACATTTCAATTTAAAGTATTATCTTCAACGCAATTTCGCCGAGACCCAGAATTTGAGAGAGGCAGAGAGGAAAAGTTTAAATGTGTCTGAGATGAAATGTCTGAGAAGTATGGTTGGGGTTACTAGACTGGATAGAGTGAGAAACGAGGAGGTGAAGAGGAGAGTAGGGGTGGAAAAGGAGATGGCACACAGGCCCGATGAAACAGTATTGGGATGTTTTGGACACATGGAAAGAATGAGTGAAGAAAGGTTAGTAAAAAGAGGCGTGGAGGGAGTGACGTTGAGGGGACGACCGAGGATGAGATGGATGGATGGGGTGAAAGGGAACGTTGAGCACGAAGGGAATGTATGTTGAGGAAGGAAAGGAGATAGCATGAGATTGGGGTGAGTGGAGAATGACTCTGTATAGACGATACTGTAATGCATGGGAGGGAGAGGGTCGGGGAAAGAGGTTAAGTGGTTAAGTGGGAAGTGGTTAAGTATGGACGACATTTTGACGCAGCCCAAAGGGATTTCTCCCCGTCTTTTTCTGCATGAGAGGACGGAGAGGGGGGAGGGTCGTTTATTAGGTGAAGCGGCCTTGCTGTGGATGTACTCTGTCTTGCTGCATTACCTCTGACCCAAAGCAGAGGGCGGGATACAGGGATGACCCGTCATCCATGAGGAGCTAAAATGAGAGGGAGGAAAGGGTAGTGGATGGGAATGGAATGGGTGGGAGTGGATACATGTCTTTTAACTTTGATACCTCTCTTGGGGGGGGGGGTAGAAACTCCTGGTATATAGATAATTTTCATTTTGTCTTAGCATTTCTGGACGTTCATGTTTAAGGGGGAGAGAAGCTACCCTACCCCCATGACAGCGGGTAGTGAGTGCATCGTAGTCACGAACAGCGACATGACGTCATCGCAGGGTACATGCACACAGCCTTGTGGAGCAGATTTTTAATTTAATATTTAATCAATATTTATAATTTTATTTGACTTCACAATTGATTACCTGCAAATAACTTTACTTGGCTTCTTTATCATTCTGAATTAAAACATTTACACGAAATGTACAAAGAAATAGGGTTTGGAAAGGATAAATGAAAGGATTTACGAAGATGTTTCGACGTAGAGAAAACGAGAATACCGGCTGTGTCAAGGAGTAAAGACATACGTACTAGTACCTACTTCTTCTATTTCCATTCGTTTTCTATCATGTAAAGAGAGAAAAAAGACGTTGATACACATAGAGGGAATATGGCAACTGATCCCATTAATTACTAACTGATAACAGGGACGGGCACATACAACTTCCAAATGTCACCGCTACCAGTCTTTCACGTACATAATTTTCCTAAAATATTGCATCATGATGCATCTTATTCACTTTGGACTCAAATATAATCGATAATATTATTTCTGTCCTAATTAAAACCCTGAAGAAAAAAAGTTGTCAGCAAATTTTAAAATTCATATTCGGATGTTATGTAACGGACGCTGTGGTGGCATGAGCGTGTGGTCCGTGCAAGAAGGTCAGTGTCACCCACACACGAAGATGCACCCGCCAATTGGGCAGCGTTGTACATCTAGCACGTGTTGTACATGTTACCAAGCTGCCATCTTCACATACTGGTACTTATGTAAACAAGTTACTTGGTGCGCATTCGATTCTATCAACAAAAATGTGTCGATGTAAAGATCTTGGGGGCGACAGGAAATTAGCAGTTGTTAATAATAATAATAATAATAATAAAATGTTAAAAAATCTGAATGACAAAATATATGCCATAAACATTAAGGTAAAAGAACACGCATAGAGGATAAAACTGACATAACTATAAAGAAATACATACAGTAGCCTAAGTACGAATTTCGCTAGGAATCCACAAGTCAGTCTGAGAATCACTGTTGTAAGAGAAGAACCGTTGTTTCTTATATCTAGACATTCTTTATAATAACGTTGACGATCGAAACTACAACAATAGTAACAAGTTGGTTAAATTTTAATATCTTGCGTTACGTTTGGTATGTTAGGTTACATTAGATTAAATCACACTAGACTGCATTAGTTAAGGTAAAGTTAAGTTAGGGTTACATTAGGCTATTATAGGCTGGTAGATTATGTTCGAGAACAAATTGACGAATTGGGAATTCTCCGTGACATCATAAATTGGCAAATGAAAAACACGAATTAAATTTGATCAGGCACTAGTTTCTTCCCTATCGTGACTTCTAATAATCGAAACTTTTCTAAATGGTTCGTTCAGAAAATGACGTACGCCAATTACCCAGTTTTCTTTTCATTTATCTCCTTATTTATTTCACATGCCAACGATTCTAGCATTGCTATTCCTTTATATAATTTAATCAGTTCATTTATGTGTTAATAGATTGGTTTTGTTATTTCAAATGCTAACATCAGCGACGCTATTCCTATTTTAATAATTTTATGTATTAATTCGCTTATTTATGCCAATAACTCCAGTGATGCTATTCCTCTTTGTTTTATTCATAAATTTGTTTATTTACAATTCAACTAATTTCATATAATATGGCAACAACTGCAATTTTGTTTTCCTCGTCTTCATATTGTTACCGTATATATCTATTTACTTTTAATGAAGCGGCCTTGCTGTGGATGTACTGTCTTTTGCGACATTGCTTCTGACCCAGGACAGTGGGCGAGATGCCGAGATGACCCGTCATCCAGGAGGTGCCAAGATAAGAGGGTGGGAAGAGGGTAGAGGGGAGTGGGATATTTTAGGGATGGAATGGATGGGAGTGTTTTTTATTTCTTTTTTTAGGGGGGGGGCTACCTCCCTTATAAGGGGGAAAGCCTTTGGTATATTATGGCCCTTCTCGAGCCATAAACAAGCCTATCGCGCCCAGAGGTTTCCTCCTGGCCAACAGCAGAGTTAAATCAGTTTTCTAAGCTATTATCACAGGGTCAAGTCTAGTTTTAAGAAGCAAGGCAGCTCTCTACTTGAAGTCTACAAAGTCTTGAGTATCGGAAGTTAAGACTGGCCCGGAGTATCATAAAGGTCTGTACCTATTAGTCTGTCCAGCCTTCCACACCCTACACATTCATTCACAATCTAATTTGAATTTGAATTAATAACATAACAAGTCAAAGGTAGGAGAAATTAGTCTCATTCAACACCACCATTTTTGTGATATGAGATATGCTTGTTCGTGTTTCCCTGATCTAACCATTTTGGCAAGATACCACTAACACATATTTATATACGAAATCAGGAAAACAACGACATTCTTTTTGGCTCAATGGGAATTTGATAACCGTTTTGCGAAATGAGAATGGTAACCCATTTTTTTTTTACCCTCGCTGGGTCTTCAAAAATAAATAAATGAATAAATAAATAAATAATTTCACCTTGCGTCGAGAGGGCCTTGTGTGAGAGGCAGAAAGGCAGACATTACAAAGGATTACAGAGGAGGAGCATGCCGACAGGAGACCTTTTGGTCCATAACTTGGTCGGATGTGGAAATTATAATAATGACAAACAAATAATATAAATAATAAAATAAATGCATAAATAAATTAAAATAAAATATGCTCATGCTGACACGCGTTCAAGTGAAGTGAAAAGCTGGATAAACACAGAGATTAAAACTTAATAAGGACAAGACTGAGTGCATGGTAATCGGAAAACATAGTGATCTAGTTCGTTATGATCTTACAAGTTTCAAAGTTCTTGACACAGACATGCCACTTAACAACAAAGTGAAGACTTGGGGATTATAGTTGATAAAAACTTATCTTTCTGTGAGCAAGTAAATAACGTAGTGAAAGTTGCAAACTACCATTTGAAAAACTTATCCTTTGTTAGAAAATATCTTGACACAGATTCGATGAAAAAGCTGATTCACAATCATGTTATCAGTAGGTTAGACTACTGCAATTCTGTTTATTACGGCCTGCCAAACTACCTGCTGAAGAAACTGTAAATGATAATGAATAGGCCTGCACGTTTGATAAAAAAAAATATTCCTCGCAGAGAAAGAATTACTCCCACATTAATTGAACTACACTGGCTCCCAATGAAAGCTAGAATAGAATACAAAATATGCGTACTCACATTCCAAGAAAAAAAAAAAAAAAAAGGTAAACCAGTGTACTTAAATGAGCTTATTCTGCGACATAACACTGAACACTGTCTGCTTAATGAACCAAAACATAATCAAGAAATCGGACATAGAGCCTTTAAAAACTGCACCCCTCGACTGTAACAAGCTACCGACCGGCGTCAAGCAGTGTGAGAATATCAGTGTTTTAAAAAGAGATTGAAAACGCACCTCTTTGCTGAATACTATGATCTGCGGACAAAAACCATCGAGAACAACTACAAATGTTGAGTTGAAATCACCGGTGTGGCTTATGGAGTCCCTCTCTTAGGGAGATTTAGGCCAGAAGAAGACTACAGGTAACAGGCAAAAAAAAGTATGCGATTGTGATTCACCATTATCCTTGATCACGTGCTGGACTCGTGATCGACAGTTATTAACCCCCCGCATGAGAGCTGAGCTCATATATCACCGACCTATGGGTAATACTGTGACCTTACACGCACACACACCCAACTCCCCGTCCACGAGAGTTGGAGTGTGTGTGTGTGTGTGTGTGTGTGCGTGTATAAAATCACTGCATTACCCATACATCGAGGGGCCATATACGAACTCTGAGCTCTCGTACGGGAGGTTAATAGCTGTCTATTACTAGCCCCACACATATTCCAAGACCGTGGTTAATCACACGCACACATCCGGTACTCGTCCATAAAAGATCAAGTCCACAGGAAACCTTACAGTACATCGGCATTGGACAATTAATATATTACTGGAGGAATACATAAAATAAACCAATCAAAATTATGAATACATAAATACATACAAGTATATAATTACATGAACAAATGGGTAATTCATATATATATATATATATATTTGGGATAAAGGCCATTCATAGTACATGTTCTGTTGAAGTTGACAGCAGTTACAGCATTATTTAGTTTGCAGTTTGCTTTTTTAATTTTTCTAACGGTGTTCCGATCTTCGTAGGCGAGGGTACTAAGTTTCTAAAATCCATAATAACTCGAGACATGTTTCGGCCTTTACTCGGCCATCTTCAGAAGTGTAAGTATAGTTGTGTTAGGTTGAAATGGTGATTATATTTGGCTTATGTTGGGACTGGGGGAGGTGACCTTTGTGCGGAAGGTGGCGCTCCGTGGGGTGCTGTCTGGCTAAGTCCTTGTGGCGCTCCGTGTGTTGCTTGTGAGCTTCTAGCTGAAGGAAGAGTGGAAACTGGCATTTGTTGGATTTTGATGCCATCAAAATCCAACAAATGCCCGTTTCCACTCTTCCTTCAGCTAGAAGCTCACAAGCAACACAGGGAGCGCCACCTTCCGCACAAAGGTCACCTCCCCCAGTGCCAACATTAGCCAAATATAATCACCATTTCAACCTAACACAACTCTACACTCCTGAAGATGGCCTAGTGAAGGCCGAAAGACGTCTCGAGTTATTATGGATTTTAGAAACTTAGTACTCTCGCCTACGAAGACCGGAACACCGTTAGAAACATTGAAAAAGCAAACTGAATAATGCTGTAACCGCTGTCGACTGCAACAGAACACACACACACACACACACACACACACACACACACATATATATATATATATATATATATATATATATATATATATATATATATATATATATGCATGAGAAATCACTATATATATATATATATATAAGTACGTATTCGATAAATAAATAAACTAAAATTCTGAGGCAACTGTGCGCATCTCGACCGGCCGTTGTATGATGTCGCTTGTTTACATTAAAAACCGATATTTGTTCGACATGCAAAAAAACAAACAAAAAAAAAACGTTTACCTAACAAACTAATACTTTTCACAAAACCTTAACATTAACCATTAAGTGAAAATACGTTTTGAATAAAGCAAAAAGAATTTTACGACTGCATATTTACATCCACTTATTTCAAGTCTTTTAGAGATGGGGCAAATCAAAGCGGTTCTCTTAATTACACGATACCAACACGCAAACTCGTAATGACGGTACTTGGTTTTTGATATCCCTTTCCTAAATATATATTACGTAGGAGGACGCCATACCAAACCCCATATTACGACTAAAAACACGACTGCATGCATGTGACTGTGATTCACCACAACTGTTTTGGATCATGTGTTGGACTTGTGATCGACATCTATTACCCACCCGGGTGAAAGCTCAGAGATTATAAATGACCCTAAACGTACACAACTCCTTGCCCAGCAGAGCTGGAGTAACAGCTTGGGCGGGGACTCGAACCCAGACAACAGGCGAGACGAAAATACATAAATACCACACCGTTAGAGCTAGTCCACAACAACAATAACAACAAACTTATACACGAGCTGTCGTTACAATGTCAAAGTTAACAAACACTCCACACTGGACCCTTACCCTTATCTGTCTTGAGAAAATAATTAAGGAAATGAATGACAACATGATGGACAGGTCATTGAACAGGAAGAAAAATGTTGCATCTATACCATGCTGCATTGCTTCTGAGTCGTTTTTTTTTAATATAAAGATGATCATAATGATAATAACAATCTACTGTATATACATCTATGTACCAACGGCTCTTCCTTCATTATAAGGAGGTAGCCAAGTGAAATGGCTCGAACCTACTCCCATAATAATTATAATAGTAATAATGATCATATCCCAACTTTGCGGAAAAATCTATACACCGAGGATCACAAATCGATCATGATTATATATGAAATAGCAACAAGTTGTCCACTAATAGATGGTTAAATTCTACCGACCTTGTACGAAATAATCTAAAAAAGATTGGGTACGAAGGATCGACATAATTCATATCTTCCTATAGTCGACTAAAGCTATTCTTGTACCGACATTTATTAAACGCAGTTTTCATGGAAGTTTCCTTACCAAACAAAAACATTTGAAAAAAAAAAATATATATATATATATATATATATATATATCGTTATTCATCATCTGCACAAAGCAACATCAACAGTAAATATTAAACACGTTTGAACTTGAATTCTGATTTTGCAAGAAATACATATTTACGCTATGGCATCATTTGCAGGTCTAAATCCGACTTATGACAACCTCTATCACTATGACAACGATATTGCACTAAAAAGATAAATTATAGATTGTCAAAACTGTGTAGCTTTACTTTTCGTTCACCAGATTGAATTGCACTAAATCAAACCAAGTCTCATATAGACATATCCGTGTCAACACATCACAATATGAAATATCACGTTTTAAAAACCCTCTGTAATCTTGAAGCACACACACTCAAGAAAACGAAAGAAAAACTGCAATCTGAAACTTGTAAGCTACCCGGCCTTGTTTATCGTCTCAACATATACAACTCACGTGGTTACATTTGGCATTACGCGTAGTGGGAGTGGGCGGGAAGAAATTCCCCAAGTCTCACTTCCACACATCAGACTAAAACACTAAAACATGCTTCACTTGTACCAAAAATATTGACATCACGAAATACTGGAGGTTCATGATCACCACTTTACGTACAAAAATTGGTGTAAAGATATGCGCTTTTTTCGGTTACGATACTTATTTCACACAACTGTCTGACCACCGTAACCGTTACTGACCAACACGATATAGTCCTTTCCCATTCTCTTGGCATCCGGTGGCACCTGATAATCACGATATGTAACCTTTATGGTATTTCACAATTGTCAAAACTTCAGTTTACCACCGCAGCTGCAAAGCCAAAGAACGAACGTTTTATGAATACAGAATTTCAGTGCTCTTCATCATTAATCGTTAGTACACTATTTGATAAATATATATAAAGACAATTTATATAATTAAAGAAATTCACAGTATCGATTGTCGGTAACTGATAAAACGAATGTTAATCCTTTTCCACATAAAAAAAACTCTTACACTACCTCTTCCCTTCACTTCTTATTCCAAACTGTGAATGGGTGTTTACTGGGACGGTAGTGTTGGCATGAGACAGCACTTAGACTTTTGGTATGATGTCACTAGGTTTCGTAAGCTTTCTAAATGTATCGAGTATCATCGCAAATATTTCCTAGTTTCTTAATAGTTTATCTTCTTCTATTTTCTCTTGGTATTTCAGATTGATATTATAGGGATTATCAAATTGAAAAGGTGAGTGAAAAATAAGTCATCCAGCAAATGACACTGCTGTTCTTGATACAATTGCTGATATGTTTTCCAACTGCTATAAAGCAACGTGTATGCCATAATGGTGACTTTAACGCATTTTTGTTTTATTTTGACGTTGGCGTAGATACTTTCCGCGGTATATAGGGAACACGTACCTATTAAATGCGATACCTTCACATAGTAGAGCATGAAAATAATTACCAGATGACTTTGGCATAATTAAGCCTAACAAAACCACATCTCATGTGGACAACATCTCGGTTGCCGGACACCCAAGTCTTACCATTTCCGTCAAGTCCCTGAGGTGGGATAGAGAATGGGATCTTACATAACTAGCGAAAATGTGCTACCTAGCAGTGTTCGCTCACTTATGTTAATAAACAATCATTCGACGCAAATGATCATGGACGAGAATGCTATATAAACACGTTTTAATTAATTTCTTAACGGATTTTGTTTGTCGATGCATACATCCCAGTGCTTAGCTTTCTCTTATTGGTCTGCGTTCATTGACAGCGTTTTCTTGATTTAAGTGTGAAGAGTATAATTCATTTAGCTGTATTTTCAATAGTGGCTCATACTTGCCGACTGAGCTCGTAGGACCAAGGTAGAAATGGAACGCCACCTGGTTTGAGCTCCTTGCATTATTTTGTGATCGAATCTAAAGAAAAACATGTCGCACTTCCTACAAATCTCAAGAGAATGACTAACCTATTTGTCAAACAATGGAATAATTTTTCAATATACTTATCTATTAAGAGTATCGACAAAAAATATTCCTTAAAGTTTTGTTGTCGATTTTTAAGGAGAAAGGAGTTAGGCTGTAACTTAGTTTTCTTTTTTTTTCTTTTTTTTTATATTGTTAAATCAACTTACAACAAGAACAGTTTATGTATTTTGAGTTTTATCGTTCTAGATCCTTGATTTCGAGAACTGTATATTGATTTGACCAACTTGTACCGTTTAACCTGCTACTGTGAATAGAGAAAGGTTTTGGTGAGTTCGTCTCCTTTATTGTAAGAGTGAAATGATTTTACATGCTGCCAGAAGCTGATATATATACTGGGTAGTCACCCGTGGTGCGTAATTACATAACTGTACTGGATTAGGTTAGGTCGGGTCAAGCAGGGTCGCACTGTCAAAGTCGCGTCAGATCTACCCTTGTGGGCAATATGACGCGCTTTCCATGCCACGTGGTTATCGTGGTTTGTACACCTGTATTGTATCAATGTGGGACTTTATTGGCTTGTAGCACAAGCGGAATTGCCACTTACCAGCATTTCTTGTGTGAGGTGGAGGAAGAGTTAAAGTTGCTAAAAAGATTCTGGGCCTGGTCCAGAGACCGAGAGTCATCCCTTCAAGACTGCACTTCCAGATGGAGGTAAGATTGTTGATGGGTTTTGAAGATGGGTGACTGGGAGACGATTCTCTCTGAGGTGCATCAAACAGGACACCTGGCATAGGTACCTGTCACTGGTCCCTGCATAAATGCATACATACAAACATATACCAAGGGCTTTCCCCCACCCCCTTACAAGGGAGGTAGCCAAAAAACAAAGACATGAAATCCACTCCCACCCATTTCTTCCCCACATACTCCTCTCCCATTCACCCCCCGTCCCTCTTTTCTTGGTTTCTCCTGGATGACGGGTCATCCCTGCATCTCGCTCACCGCCCTGGGTCAGAAGCAATGTAGCAAGACACAGCACATCCACAGCAAGGCCGCTTTATTTAATTGGCGACCACCCCCTCTCCATCCCCTCGTGCAGAATAAGAGAAGACGAGGAGAAACCCCTTCGGGATGCATCAAAATATTCAAACATACTCCCTACCCCCCACCCCATCTCCAACCCACTCCCTTCCATGCATCACAGCATTATCCATACACAACCATTCTCCACTCACCCCTATCCTTTGTCTTCTCCGTTCCTTCCCCAACAGACCCTCCTCTTTCCCAAAGCCCCTTTCACCCCATCTCATCCTTGGTCACAGTCTACCTCTGCCTTCCACACTTCTTTTACTAATTTTTCTTCACCCATTCCTTCCATGTGTCCAAACCATCCCAACATTCTGCCATCAACTCTATCTCCCAACTCCTTTTCCGCCTCCGTTCTCCTCCTCACTCCCTCGTTTCTCACTCTATCCAGCCTTGTAGCCCCTACCATATATCTCAAACACATTTAAACTATTTCTTTCCTCTCTTATGTTCCATGTTTCTGCCCCATACAGTACTGTCGTCACAATCACCCCTTGATACAATCTCCTCTTGGCATCCATTCCCAAATGTCCAATTCTCATTACTTTTTCTCATCCTCCAAGGTATTTACTTGCTTCTCTCAATCTACATTCTACTTCCACCTCTCCTTTTCCCTCCACATTCGCCCCCAATTATCTAAAGCTATTAATTTCCTCCAGTCTCTCTCCCCTTAATATTCCCAATTTGCTGCCATCCTCTCCCCTTGTACATCTCATCACCTTACTTTTACTCACATTCATCTTCAACTTCCTTCTTTTGCACACCAAAAATCCATTACTAATTTCCTTAAGCCTTTCTCTGATCCTGCTACAACTGTTGTGTTGTCAGCAAACTGGATATCTCCTATTTTTCTCAGCTTTCTTTGCCCATTTCCAATCCCCAGCCCATTATCCTTGCACTGACCTCTTGCACCACCCCATCCATGTATACACTGAACAGCCAAGGCGACATGACACATCCCTGGTGAAGTCCCACCTTTACCTGAAACCACTTGCTCTCTCCATCTCTAATTTTAACACAGGCTCTACTACTGTTGTAAAAACTCTTGACTGCTCTTAACAGCTTTCCTCCTATCCCATATATCTGCAATACCTTCCTTGTCTACCCTGTCATAAGTCTTTTCCAAATCCATAAAGGTCCCCCCCCAAAAACAAATCATCTTTTCCTATAGCTTTCTCACATATCTGCCTTACCACAAAAATCTGATCCACTTAGCCCCTACCTTTCTTAAACCCACACTGTTCCTCACCATTTACTCCCTGTTCCTCTATTAATCCTCTCAATCAATACTGCCCCATGAGCAGTCCCAACTACACTCAACAAACTGATCCCTCTGAAACAACTACACACTTGTCCCCTTTTCTCTTATACAGTGGAACTATTCAGGCACTCCTCCAGCACTCTACCCTCTTTTAGACAAACATTAAACAACCTCACCAGCCAGTCCACCATCACTATACCTCCTTTCTTTAACCACTCTGCATGACACCCATCTAACCCAGGTGCCTTACCTGCTCTCATCTCATCTTTCCTTATTTCTCCAATTCATCACTGTCCTTTTCTTAACACTTCCCACTGCAACTAACTTTCCCTCCCTATCCTCCTTCACATTTAGCAACCCCCTAGAATACTTTGTCCATCTTCCTCTTACTGCCGTCTCTTCCACTATCATCTCTCCATCTGCACTTTTTATCTTTTTTCTACTGGATTCACCTCCCCTTTGTCTTAATTTCCTTCCAATTCTTTTTATTACTTTTCTGTCATACTCTTCCCCCATTTCACAGCTGCTCTTCTTTTTGTCTCCTTTATCTTATGCTTTAATTCTCTTCTCTTTTCTTTGTACATCTCATATGCTTCTCTAGTCCTATTTTGCAACCCATCAGTGAATGATTGTTCCTTCTCTTCTACATTTTTTGCTTCATCCCACCATTCATGATCCTTCCATCCATTTCCTCCTTTTTCTACACACCTTGTGACTCCCTCCTTGAAACATCCCCATTCCTCCTAGTTCTACTCTATCCCTCCCTCACTCTCACTCTTCTCTCAGTTTCTTGTACCCTTTCTCATTTAAACAGTTTATTCTAAGCACCTCCCTACCTTCTGTCCTTTTCATTTTCTCCATCTATCCTCCACTCTCACCTTACCTTCCACCAAAAAAAAAAAAAAGATCTGATATGCTCCCATTCTCTCTGCTAAGACATGCACATCCAAAAATCTTCCTACTCTTCTCCCGGTTACCAATATATAGCCCATTAAAGCCATATCTACCACCTCCCTCTCCCATGTGTACTCATGCTTGACTTTCTTTCTAAATACTGTTAACAATTATCAACTCTAGACACATTCTCCAAAATCAACTCCCCATTATGATTTTTTTCTGACACTTCACACTTCGCAACCACTCTGTCTATTGGTTCACCTCTTATCTTTGGGGCTACAGAGAGTAGGATGTCTAGTCCTAGTCTTGTTCCCTTTTAGAACTCAAGTGGGAACACTTGATGGCGGTGTTTTCTCCCCTACCACAGGGTTTAGCAAAAAAAGAAATATATATTCTGAGAAAGTGGTACAGGACAGTATAATGGACAGTCACAGTATAATAAAGTAGCATCATTTCTCTAAGACTAGAGATTTCCTCTATCACAGACAAAATGATACGTAACTCTGGTCCAAAGGGGCACCCCATATAGACCCTAAAGCATTAGTTGCATGTTACTAAACAGATTTTAACCTTACAATAATATTCCCCAAGTTTTACAGACTGGAAACCTGCAACTCCACAGTAGCTGTCATTGATCCCTTCCACAAATTCCTCTGGGAAGAAACTTTACTGCTGTCCGTGTTGTATTAATGTGGCACCGATTCTGTGTCACTGGCTGAAAATAGTAAAAGAGGGGGAGTAACCTATGTAGGAAATTCAATGCTGATACAGACTTTGAGCTCAGAACAGTGTCAGCCCCTCAAGGCTGCACCTACAGATGGAGGCGAGGGGGCCGACAGGTTTTAGAAAATGGGAAACTGCTCCGTTGTTCGTTTTACAGGGCCACCACAGGCAGGTACCCATCACTGGCCCTTGCATACAAGTAGAATTGCCATAAACTCCTTGTCATACCAGATGACACTTTCCTTTTTGTTCCTTCATCATGACACCATCTCAGTAGTTGATAACTTATACTCTATCTTAAGCTCTTTCATACCAGGTGTCACTTTCATTTTATTCAGGCTGGTGCCAAGTTATTCCATTCACTTCCATGGCACTCAGCAAGTAGCCAAGATATACTGTACCCAAAAGCATATTTGCCCTATGATAGGGAAAGTGCTACCTCCCTCTTAACCACTTCAGTACGAGTCAAATTCTCGCACACAGTATTGGCTGTCATATGTATGATTCATCACACTACTTGCATTATAAAATATGAAGTCACTGCTGTATTACTTGTTCTATTTTACTCTGAGTAATAATAAAAAGAAAATGTGATCAAACCAGTTCACAGATTCCATGGGTATCTCATGTACAACTAGTATAATATATATATAGTGAAGATGCCGACGCCAGCATCCTTGCGTGCCCACTCGTGCTTCATGATGCCTACGAAGGCGTCATTGTACTGAAGTGGTTAAGGGGATAAAATGGGGGTAATATTCAAAGTGACACACATTCACTGTTCCTCCTTGATCTTAGCTCATGAAGAGTCATCACTGTCTTCTACCATACATCTCCAGTCAAATGGCAAAGCCAGCATAACAGAACATCCTTACCCAAGAACCAATATATTACAATTTACCTTCCCAATGACCAGAGCAGTAGGCAGGAGACAGATGACCCTTCATCCACCAGTAGCTAAGAGGGAAACAAAGGTGGTGGCTTGCTATCTCCCTTGCATGGAAGAAACCCTTGGTGTATACATATAAAAGATGTATGTTTAAAACTCTAAACAAAAGTTTAAACTTTATGGTTTCATAAAAATAATTTTAAAGAAGAATTATCTTCAATCTTGGAAGCTCGCTGGCTGAGTGGGTTAGGGCATCGTTACTTGTGGTGAAGGTCGAGATGAGGGTGGTTCGAATCCTGCCACCAGCGAAGTTGAACCAAGGGTATGATTAATTAAATTCCATGCTACAAAGCCCTCTGTGAGGGGCACCGTTCTAGCCTCCCGATAGGGGGGTGGGGGAGTGTGTGACGTTAAACCATATCATCATCTTCAATCTCTGTCCTGCCCTCGTAAAATCTCTCCTTCCCCTCTTTGGTGGAACATCTTTGCCAAGGATAGAAACACTGGTTATTGCAGATAAAATACTATTACAAATTTGAGAAATTTGCAGTAGAAATTCTGTCCTAACATCTTCAGACTTTACCATGTAAATCACTGCTAAACCATTACATACTTCACTCCAAGTTTCATCCGTTACAATTACCTTTTTGATACAACTATGTAACAACTTCCATAAAGAGAATGAAACCATGTATACATTCATTCATTTTTATTGCATTTTTAGTTTTTCCACTTTTTTTTTTTAATTTTTGACTATGATAAAGTACGTGTCTGACCATTTGCAAGAGGGAGTCGCTGAGAAACGAGGACAACCCAGATGGTGTTAAGTGTTTTGCATACCTATATTATACAAAACAAATTATCATTGATTTTCCCCATGAGAGGCAATTGAATATACAGCCTTACCATTATAAAGAAAGTCAATAGAGCTAACAAGAATCGAAACGTTATCTTATCTATCGAAGAAGTATTTCATCTTAAAATCAAAGATACTGGATTACACAAGCTAAAAGTAACATGAATCAAAATATCTATTCTGTATTAAATGTAATCAAACAAATGAAATACTTCTAAGTTACGAAAATCAAGACAAAATTCACTTGAACCTGCGTCTTCCACGTTCTTCAGCATTTCAGAAAAACCCATTGCAAAAACCAACCTGGCTGTCTTTTCAAAGTTTTTGTATTGTATAGTATATAAAAGTAGACACTGATCCTATTATATACAGTAAATAGGTACATAATTACAAGACTTCCAATATAAATATATCTATATCCAAACCAAAAAAAAAAAAAAAAAAGTGCGACTGCAGGGTGGATTTATTGAACATAATAAAACCACACTATTTCTGCAGACCTGCTTAGTAACCAAGATGGTCTAATCATCTGTATAATACAGCCATACATACCTTTGCATGAAGAGGGGGAAGGAAAGAGTGGGAGAAGAAAGAAGGAGGCAGGGAGGGAGAGAATTTTGTGTGCGTGTGTTGCTTAATTGTAATATACATGTGAAGAGCTACACAATTTAAGTGCTTATGGTATTAGCTACTTTATGATGGATCTAAATGGAAAACTCTTGATGTCCTCTAGTTTTTTTTTTCAATTTGTTCTTTTGTGTGCATGCATGTGTGCAAGTGTTTTGGTAAAACTTTTTTCTAAGGCTGATTACATTCATGCGGTATCTACTCCAATTGTTAAAAGAAAACCTAAAATCAAACTTATAAAATCCACCCCGCATGTATATAGATGTTATGTATACTATGCACACAATGTGTAGAAGTATATTGTGCATGTGCGTTTATGCACACGTTATGTGTGTATGTACCTGTATGTACCTGTGAGCACACACACATGCATGTCAGCACACGCACTTTGTATGCAGGCATATAATTTATGAATGAACAGCAGTGTCGCAGTAATGTATACAATTCCAACTTTCCTCTTCGAAGGCCGGTTAGAAAAAAGTGCCAAGACCCTCAAACTAAATGGTACAAGCCTATGGTTGGCCAAAAAAAGTTTACAATAAACCAGTCTTCAAGAAGTGGTTTTAATCTATATATTATATACATATGTACATATATATTTATATATATATATATACATATATATATACACATACATTAATATATATACACACATATATACATATATACACATATACATACATGTACACATATATACATAAATGTATATAATATACATGTATACATATATATGTAAAACCATGTATACACATTATATACACATAATGCATACCATTGTTTATAGGTACATGTTGTAATAAGAAATAAAGACCAATAAATCAGCTTAAAGTTATATTCACTTATACATGTGCTTATGCATATATCTTTGGAACATATATGAATATTAAAACTTTGGTATGCCCATATATATATAAAATCTGTATACATCTTCGTACATATAAACCTACAAATATGCATGTATAGATATATGTATAGAATCGTATAAATTCTTATTTTCATAAATACGTTAAATTGATAGAGGAATGAATATAAATTTACATAAATGAACTCGTATGATGAGACAGCAAGGCTGGCTTTTGCTGCATTGTGGTGGTTGTGGTGGCGGTGGTGTGGATACAAGTAGAAGTAGCAGCAAGAGTTACGCAGTGGTGTGGAGATGCAGCATCTACTCGATCTTGTAGAGCAAGTACAGGTGCTCATTGTTGATGGGGGCCAGGGGATGTCCGGGTGGGATGGCCACAAAACCCAAGAACATGAAGGTGCGGATCAGCACAGCTGCTCGGGGAGGAGAACGTGCAGATGAAACTAGGTTATCATAAAGTTTTGAAATGCAGAACAGATCAGAATGGTTGAGATAATTAGCAAGAGTGACAGATGTAGGGTGTATGAGAACTATTTACCCAACTTTCTATAACCTTAATCAAATACTAAAAGCTTTTTCCCTCCCTTACAAGGTAAGTAGTCAAAAAACATACATATACCCTTTACACGGGAGGTAGCCAAAAGACAAAGGCATAGAAACCACTTCCACCCTACTCCACTCCCCTCTATCTTTGTCAAAAAAACAGTCATAAAATCCACTCCCACTCATTCCATCCCCACATACTCCACTCCCATTCACACCACCCCCTCCATACCCTTAATCACATACAGAAACAAAAATTAACACCACTAACCACGGTCGTTGCGGTCTTTCTTGAAGCACACGATGGCGTTGCTGCAACGAAGCACATCTTCAGCATACTCCAGGAGAGCCACAAAGGCCTCCTTGCTCCCATCAGGCAGAGCTCCAAGGGACAGGTAGAGGCAGCGGCCTACCACAACGGTCTCCCAACGAACATTGGTTTGTTCAGCCAGTTGGAACTCAAACGTGAGACGAGCACAGCCACTTTGAGCCGCAGACACCACTTCACTCTCCTTTGACAATGGCATTTGAAAAGAAACAAAATTACACTTCAAGAAGAGAAAAAAGTACTTAAGCATCCTTTCCTTAATGGTAAAATTATGCAATTTACCCTATTTGTACTTAAATGAATGAAATACGGAAAAAAAAAAGTTACAAGTACAGGGATGATGGGAGGGAGGGTGGAGGGGTGTGGAGTGTTTTCAAGGATGGAATGGGTAGGAATGATTTTATGCCTTTTCCTTTTTGGCTACCTCCCTAGTAAGGGGGAAAAAGCCTTGGTATATGTATGTATGTACAAGTACAAGGAAGGATCCATTAATAAATCAGGTCCATGGTTGAAGAGCTGCTGGTGATCAAGTGTTTGGGTTTCTGGAGGGACATGAGGCAGGGATTGGCAGGATGAAGTAGTTCAATATATTGTACACTACAAGAGCAAAGGAAAATGTACTGGGAAAGATATCCAAGGGAAGCTAAAGATTTTTCTTTAAGCAATGCCAAGTCGATTACATTGTGGGACATGAAACAGGTGAGTATGGGATTGTTTGTTCGCTACGGGCTAGTTACAGGTGCTTTTGTCACAGTAAACAATCATAAAACTGCTATACATGATCTTACAATTCACATGTTGGTTGAGACAGTCTGGGGTATTCATAGTTTAAGTATTCATTTTCTTAACTTGTGGAGGAATGATTGAGGTATTGGAGTTTTATTACCCAAGATTTGGTGTAGATTCACTACTAGTGGGATTTGACACAGTAGATTGTTATCGAGGTGTGAAAATCAGACTGTCACTCTTCCACTTATAAAAGGGGAGATGGGCACACTAGGGCAGCCAACCTATGACCATGAACATGCTTCATAAAAATTGCACATTGGATTGCATTAGAAGTCTTTCAAACAATCAAATGCTGCCATCACAGCCTCAATTTCAGGCCCCCTCATATTGGGGATAGAGGAGCCAAAGCATACATCGGTAAGAACCTCTTCATCCCCCTCCCATGCTAGCCCCTCATCAATGCCCACACTACCCAGGTCAAAGTCAATGCCCACACAGTAGCCTAAAAACCAGAGTTCATTCACCCCAATCTCTCCTTCCCATGACCACACCTCCAACATCCACTTGAAAAATTTAGAGCAGACAAGAATTTTCCAATGGGATGTGTCAATCTCATTTATTCCTCTCTTCCTTGTTCAAGACGTCTTACATCGAGTGCCTTCTTTATCCCATTGAGCCACCTTATTCTTAGATTTTTTTTTTTCTATCTCCCTTGTATGGAGGAAAAAGACTTTGGTATATGTATGTCCTTTTCCGTTCTCTCCATCTACTTCCTCCTCATTAATTTATGACCAAACCACCTCAACACTCCCTTATCCACCTGATCTAACAGTTATCCATCCATACCACTTCCTTACTCAAGACTCCTCTTAGATCCAGTGCCCTCCTTATCCATCCAGCCACCTTATTTCCTTTCATGTTCTATCTACTTCTACTTTCCACCTCAGGACTCCCTTATCCACCTGATATGACGGCTGTCCCCTCCACACCACCTTCTGGTCTGACCTCTTCTTTTCTCACTATCCATCCTACAACTTCTAGCCTCTTCCTCTCTGCCTCAATTGAATTCCAAGTCACTATTCCTCACATTGATGAGGGTACAACCGTAAATCCACCAAAGGCCCTTTCACCCTTATAAGGGAGGGAGTCAAAGGCATAAATCCGTTTCCACCCATTTCATCCCCACATACAGTACTCCACTCCTATTCACCCGCCTCTCTCCCTCTTATCTTGGCTCCTCCTGGATGACTGGTACAATCATGTCTACACAAAATCTACCCTTTGCTTTCATTCACAGATTCCTAATGTTCACAGCTTCCAGACATGTATTTTCCTTTTCTAATCTAGGCAGTGCATTACAGCATTGCTACTTGTGGAAGCGGTCAAATTGATGGCAGGTCAAACTCCACCAGCGAGTTGGACCAAGGGCATGGTTCATTCAATTCCACGCTACAAAGTCATACGTAAGGAGTACTGTCTTAGTCTCCTGACAGAGGGAGTTTGCAACATTAAATTGAATTGCCGCCATCACTACTTCAGCTCCATACCCCATCCAGTCCTACACAAAGGTTTACAAAGGATGAGCATGCCAACATGAGACCTTTTGGTCCATAACTAGGTCGGATGCAGGAAAAAAATGAATAAATATATACAAAAGACAGACAATGGGAGTGAGCGGAGAATGGTTGTGTATGGATGATGCTGTGATGTATGGAATGGGGTGGGTGGGTGGGGGATGGGTGTTAGGGAATAAGTGTGAATAATATTTTGATGCACTTAAAGAGATGGAGGGGGGGGGGGGTTGCCGATTAAATGAAGTGGCTTTGCTGTAGATTGCTGTGTCTTGCTGCATTACTTCTAACCCAGGGCAGTTGGAGAGATGCAGGTATGACAAGTCATCCAGGAGGTGCCAAGAAAAGTGGGAGGGAGGGGTGTGAATGGGAGTGGAGTATGTGGGAGATAAATTGGATGAGTGTGGATTTATGCCTTTGAATTTAGATACCTCCCTTGTAAGGGATAAAATGTCCTTGGCATATGCATGTACATACATATACCAAGGGTTTCCCTTCACAAGGGAGGTAGCCAAGATCAAAAGGCATAATTCCACTCCTACTCCACTCCCATTCACTACCCGCCCCTCCCTCTTTTCTTGGTTCCTCCTGGATGATGGGTCACCTCTGCATCTCACCCACTGCCCTGGATCAGAAGTAATGTAACAAGACACCAATAACCTATATACCATCTTCTTCAAACTTTTCATCCTAAAACTGACTTGCCACCATGATCACCCTCTGTGCTTCGTCACCTTGTGCCAGCACATACTCTAAAATAAGCCACCAACTGCTAAAGGGGGATCAGACACACTCTTAAGTCTCCTCATGACCTGCCATTAGTGTACAATGAATACCCAAGTTGTTTCTTGGGGGTTACTAGGCTGGATAGAATGAGAAATGAGGAGGTGAGGAGAACAGGGGTAGAAAGGGGGTTGGGAGATAGGGTTGATGAAAGAGTATTAGGATGGTTTGGACACATGGAAAAGAGTGAAGACATACATACATATACCAAGGCTTTTTCCACCTTACAAGGGAGGTAGCCAAAAAGGAAAAGGCATAAAATCATTTCCACCCATTCCATCCCTGAATACACTCCACACGCCTCCACCCTCCCTCACACCTTAGCACCTCCTGGATGACGGGTCATCCCTGCACCTTGTCCACTGCCCTGGGTCAGAAGCAGCGTCACAATGAATGGTGGGATGAGGAAACAAAGAAGGTTGTAGAGGAGAAGAATCGAGCTTTCACAGATTGGTTACAAAATAGGACGAGGGAGTCATACGAGAGGTACAAAGAAAAGAAAAGAGGAGTAAAGCAAAAGGTAAAGGAGGCAAAGAGGAGAGCAGATGTGAAATGGGGTAAGAGTATGACAAAATTTTGAATAATAAAAAGATGTTTTGGAAAGAAATTAAGAGAGGAAGAGGAGGCGAATCAAGTAGAGAAGAAAAGGTAAAAGGTGCAGATGGAGAGATGATAATGGAAGAGAAGGCAGTAAGGGGAAGATGGGCAGAATATTTTAGGGAAGAGTGAAGAAAGACTAGTAAAAGAGGTATGGAAGGCAGATGTGGAGGGAGTGAACATGAAGGGACAGAAACATGGAACATAAGAGAGTAGGAGTTTGAATGTGTTTGAGATGAGGTGTCTGAGAAGTATGATGGGGGTTA
The DNA here is from genome assembly GCF_046742065.1 of Oratosquilla oratoria. Classification (NCBI taxonomy): domain Eukaryota; kingdom Metazoa; phylum Arthropoda; class Malacostraca; order Stomatopoda; family Squillidae; genus Oratosquilla; species Oratosquilla oratoria. Next base: position 165,593 of record NW_027467752.1, read on the forward strand.
CTAGGCTAGATAGAGTGAGAAATGAGGAGGTGAGAAGAAGAATGGGGGTGGAAAGGGAGTTGGGAGATAGGGTTGATGAAAGAGTATTAGGATAGTTTGGACACATGGAAAAAATGAGTGAAGAAAGACTAGTAAAAGAGGTATGGAAGGCAGATGTGGAGGGAGTGAACATGAGGGGACGTCCTAGGATGAGGTGGATGGATGGGGTGAAGGGGGCTTTGGGGAAGAGGGGAATGTCTGTTGAGGAAGGATGGGAGAGAACAGAAGATGGGTGAATGGAGAATGGTTGTATATGGATGATGTTGTGATGCATGAGGTGGAATGGGCAGGGGGATGGGGGGTGAGGTAGTATGTGTGAGCAAAATTTGATGCAGCCCGAAGGGATTTCTCCCCGTCTTCTCCTTTTATGCATGGGGGGACGGAGAGGGGGGGGGGTCGCCAATTTAATGAAGTGGCCTTGCTGTGGATGTGCTGTGTCTTGCGACACTGCTTCTGAGAGGAGAGGATGGGGAGAAATCCCTTCAGGCTGCGTCAACTTTTGCTCACACATACTACCTTACCACCCCCGCCCATTCCACCTCATGCAATCACATCATCCTAATACCTAAATACCTAATCGTACATAATACAGTAAATCCTGATATTTACAGTAATACAGTAAATCCTGATATTTACAGTAATACAGTAAATCCTGATATTTACAGTAATACAGTAAATCCTGATATTTACAGTAATACAGTAAATCCTGATATTTACATATAATATGGCAGTCATTAAACTGCTTACCCCAAATTGTACAATTCTTCAACCTTGTGATCATGGAATATCGAGATCAAAAGTCAAATATGGGTCATATTCATGCACTGTATATTTAATGGGAATTACAACAACGCCAACACAGAATAGGCCTAGCCACAGAAACGAGCTTTTCCAAATGCTGTCACATAAAAGACTGAATACTTAATCTTACACTTCCCCAACCCAGACAACAATGAGGTAGTACAGCGAGACCTCTCATTAACGGACGTTAATTAGCTGTGTTTGCGGTGTTTTCGGCGCTGTTGGTTAGTGCGTGCAATCACTATGCCACCCAAAAACCACTCCAAAACACCGAAAACACAGCTAATTAACGTCCATTAATGAGAGGTCGCACTGTATGTGCGAGCAAATTTTGACGCAGCCCGAAGGGATTCCTCCCCGTCTTCTCCTTTTATGCATGGGGGGACAGAGAGGGGGGTGTCGCCGATTTAATGAAGTGGCCTTGCTATGGATGTGCTGTGCCTTGCAACACTGCCTCTGACCCAGGGCAGTGGACAAGGTGCAGGGATGACCTGTCATCCAGGAGGTGCTAAGATGGGAGCGAGAGTGGAGGGGAGTGGAGTGTATTTAGGCATGGAATGGGTGGGAATGATTTTATGCCTTTCTTTTTGGCTACCTCCCTTGTAAGGGAAAAAAAAGCCTTGGTACATAAATGTGTATGTATAGTTTTAATGGTGGATGGGGACCTGAGTACAGTTATTAGTGTTGTTCTTACTATCGTGTCAAAGTCACATTGTGCCCCCAAACCACAAGTACCGAGGATTTATTGCACAATATAAGCACATCTATAATTTATTCATTTACAGTAAATCTGACACTGCTCAAGACACCAATGACTGATGAGTATCTGCTTACTGCAGTCCTGCAAGAAGGACAACTGAGCTCTCACCTCCATTCACAGGCGCACCATAAGGTGCTGACACTGTCTAAGAACTGCGTCCAGGACCTAATGAACTACACATTTTCACCCAAGGAGAGCCAACAACAGGTAAATTGCTCCCCCCCCTCCCTTCCTACTACTAAAAGCTAGTGGCATAGGAAGTCCCACACCAATAAATAATAATTCTTTCCAGAGATCTGTGGGCAAGTCCAAAGACTGTTGCCAACTGTAGGTTTCCCACCCATCAAAACTTGAGAATCATTATTATTACCCAGTTGAAAAAATCAATAACCCAGATAGACAGACTACAGGAGGAAAACTACTTACCGGTACGGATTTAGTTATGGCGGAAGAAGTACCGGCCACAGGGGGCTCTAAAAGTTTCCCCACACCGCTGCCCTCTGTGCTCATAGTCGACACGTAGGCGGTATGGGGGGCATCAAACCCACCACCGAGGCCCTGCACCCAGGTGAATAGAAAAGTGGCGAATTGGCCCACTAATACTACTCAGCTCCATACTGTGGAAAACAAAACTAACATTAATCCAAGAATTTACATTCACAGACATCATTATATCAAAAACATGTACGAGCATGAATTTAAACATTTTGCTGCCAATGGTGCAACATGTGGCAGAGAATATATTAGCCTCAATTGAGGGGGGGGGAAAGAAGTGAAGAGAGAGGAGAGAGAGAGAGGAAGAGAGAGAGAGAGAGAGAGAGAGAGAGAGAGAGAGAGAGAGAGAGAGAGGAAGAGAGGAGAGAGAGGAGAGAGAGAGGAAGAGAGGAGAGAGAGAGAGAGAGAAAGGGAGCGAGGAGAAGGGAGAGGGGGCAGGAGAGAGAGGGAGAGAAAAGAGTCAATTACTATTCTTTCCTTGATTTAACTGATGCTTCTTTATATTCAATTTCCTACAAATACAAAATTCAGTATTGCAGTCCTGCCATTCCAGGCCACTTACTGTATGCACTCATTCTATAACAACACTTCATGTTTATCTTATCTGACCGCTGATATGCCTAGTAAGGACTGACATCCAAAGGCACTATCAGCAATTTTTTTTTTACATATACTGACAGTTACAAATGCGCACCAACATCAAGGCCTTGGAACTAGATAAAAGATGTATTCTATTTTGAGCAATCATAGTTAGGGAAAAGAACTTTCACATCCACGATTTTTTGGCTTCCAAACTTGTGTGGGACAGAGGCTTGTAGTCGCAGATATGAAGAAAGGTAGCTTTTAGACATTTTAGGTACAAGGAAAGTTGAGGATCAGACTCTCAAATATTCTGTTCTATAAGTGGGACAGACATTCCCCTCTGGCTCAATGCCTCCTCCACCCCATCCATCCACCTTATCCTTGGTTGTCCCTTCAAGTTAACTCCCTCCACCTCTGATCAATCTTTCACCACCCATTCTTTCTTCCCCACCTCTTGTCAATCTTTCACCACCCATTCTTTCTACGTGTCCAAACCATCCCAATATTCTTTCATCAGCTCTGTCATCTCCTTTTCCACTCCCCTCTTCACCTCCTCATTTCCCACTCTATCCAACCTAGTAACCCATACTTAAACATGTTTAAATTTTTCCTTTCTGCCTCTCTTTCATTCCAAGTCTTGGCTCCATACAGTGCCATTGGCACAATCACCCCTTCATACAATCCCCTCTTTGCATCCATTCCCAGTTGCCTATTCCTCAACTTTCTAATCCCCCCAAAGGCATTTACTTGCTTCTATCAATCTACAATTTACCTCCACTCCTCCCTTTTCTGCCACATGTGACCCCAAATACCTAAAGCTATCCACTTTCTCCAGGTTCTCTCCTTTTAGACATACTTCCAACTCACTGCCACCCTCTACCCTTGTACATCTCATCACCCTTGAGCGAGGAAGGGAGAAGGGAGGAGATAGGAATGAATGGAGAGTGACTGTATGGATGATACTGTTGTGCAAGGATAGGGGGTATTTACCTAGTTGCTTATGTGCAAATGATATTTTGATGCAGCTTGAAGGGATTACTCTACACCTCTTTTTCTACACAAGAGAACAGAGGGGGGGGGGATTGCCGATTAAGTGAAAGGACCTTGCTGTGGCTGTACTGTCTTATGGGTACTGCACTGCATTTGACCCAAGACAGTTGGCAGATGCAGGGATGACCAGTCATCCATGAGGAGCAGAGATGGGAAAGGTGTAGGGGGTGAAATAAGTGGGAACAGGATGCCTCTGACTCGGCTACCTCCCTTGTAAGGGGGAAAATTTTTCTCTTTTTATAGATTGATAAGTGGGAAGAAAACATTGCCTAGATATGCTGACAGTGCATTTCACCATAATCTCCAGATTTGCATAATTAAAGATTTCCTTGGGGGAAAGATGCAAGCCATGAGCTTGAATACATTCGTTTATATAACATAGCCTGTAAGAGAGTAGGAGATGGAACCCTACAAATGTTGCTCACTTCCTCTATACTACAACTGGGTAATCACACATAGCTCATTAACAAAATTACAGTATTTCTCTAAGGGAACAAGTATTGACAATGGCTATTATAAATACAGTGTGTTTCCTTGAGGAAATCCAAACTGATGGCATACACATGACCCCAGATGCTTAAAGGTGCCAAATCCCCCAGCCTCTCCTTAATCCCATTTTCAACAAACCACCAGCACCCTAACCCCTTGCATATCTCCACTTTTCCCCACATTCATCTTCAGCTCTCCTCTCCAATACCTTCCCAAACTCTGCCATTATCCTCATCTGCAAACAACCGACTTGCCACCCACTTCCCTCCCAAGTGGCTCTACATCCCAACCTAGCATCTTTCCACCCACATCCTTGATTTGTTATTGAAAGGAACCTACCCTCAAAAAAGGGCAAAAGCAAATGAAAAAATAAAAGATACAATTGATTATGTTCTAAAATTCTATAAACATCTATACTAACAAAACAAGGGCCTTTAGAGCAATATGGTTTATGTGATGTAAATCTTTCACAAGATAATTTGAAGGATAGGAATGGGCTCACACAAACATGAGAAGTAATAGAAGTAATTTTCACTTCATTACACTTCAAAACTATTTTTATAGGACAAGATTTCAAACCCTAAAATATTACAGAATGCAGAATGTAGGTAGGAAGGCAAGTGTTGTTGCCACCTCTATCCTTATGAACTATTGCAATTGGGTTCTTCTGGTTTTACCAGGGCTGAACAGAACTTACAAAAAGTTGTAGAGCTCAACTAAGGCTCAAAGAGAGGAAAGGAGAGAAAAAAAAAAAAAAAAAAAAAGACCCAAAGTTCAATATTCTAAAACCTTCTGATATATCTAACTTTCAGCTATAACGACCAAGCCTTCCCCCCATTAGTCTGATATAATGAGGCTTTACTGTATCTGATAGTAGGGCTGTGTGTCAGCAGTTATGAACTACCTTTGTGGCTTTTTGTCACAGTCCAATGTTTTGCATCGATGGGATGGCTAACCAGGCAATTACCATGAATATTAGGAAATAATTGTAACTATTGTTAACGAGCGAAATTGATGAACGTATTCCTTAAGATGGCATAATGACTACTAACGGGAACTTCATTAACCCAACAACTTTCCACCTTCTCGTACCATTGAGTATGTAGCCATAATGTGGACTCTATACAAAGTTTGACAGCTGGATCATGAAGGCAGAAGTGTTCAATTGTACCTCAAGAAAACTGAAGTGGGAGCAGAGGTGTTCAATTGTACCTCAAGAAAACTGAAGTGGGATAAACTGTTCTATAGAATGCTTAAATCATCAGTTAGACGAGTAGTCAAAACTGGACATAACAAAATCATTGAGAGGAACACATGGAGGCAGATTCTACAGAGGACTTCCAGCAAATATAACCATGTGTCAAAAAGTTTCATTATTCGGTGATCTATGAACCACTTGGCTATTTCCACCACATGACAATTACAGCTTGTAAGACAAGTTTAGGTGACACCTATACCACCAGTGCAATATGCAGCAAAATACATTATATACACTTATTGCCAAACATACAAATTAATCTAGTTTGAATATACAGGGGCATGTTTCTAATTAATTTTCAATGTTGTTGTTCCTAATTTGTATTCAATGTTTAAGATGGAAGGGGTGAGGGAGCAAATCAGGACCACTCAAATTGTACCTGTAGTTTTAATTCATCATAAACTGCTAATAAGAGTGCGATCATTGGGGCAACTTAAGAGTAGAAGTCACGATTTACTCACCCAACTGTATTAGAAATGACAAATGAATGCCAGGCAAACCATTACATTTTTAAACAAAAATGAGCTCAACATTTGTTAAAATGTATTTTTGGGACAGTAGTTCATTTTCTGCATTTAGCAGATGGATATGATCATGGCAAGGACCACAACTGAAGCTTACAATCATTATGAGTTTATAAAAAAAAAAAAAAAAAGTGGAAAGAATCCTTCAATAAAACAACTAGAATTTGTGAAGTATTGTCTTGCCAGCTCACACAGCATTTACAAATTTTTTACATCAATATTACGCCAGATCCAACAACTTTTATTTGTAACATTTCTTGCACAAATTAATATTAACCACTTCAGTACGAGTCAAATTCTCACGGGCAGCATCGGTTGCCATATGTATAATGCATCCCACTATTCCCATTATAAAATATGAGGTTTCAACTGTATTACTTATTCTCATTTACTCTGAGTAATAATAAACACAGAAAACATGGTCAAACCAGTTCACAGAATCTGGGGGTAACAAGTACTACAAAATAATATAATAAAGAGACATATCTTATGATCTTTGTGTACCCACTTGCATCTCATGATGCCTATGTAGGCATCATCATACCAAAGTGAAGTGGTTAAGGTATGGTGAAAAACGCCATTTCTGTTGCATTACCCACTCTTTTTTGTGAAATGCATATTTTTCTCCCTATTCTAACCTAACCTAAAGATGTGTGCAGTGATAGACATACATCTTGCCAGCCATGACACTGCTTCAACGTGTGGGTGGCAGGAAGGTTGTGGGAGTTATTTTCTCATCATCCCTTAATATTAATTTCAGTGAAAAATGTGACTAAGAAAAATTGTTGGAACTGTCATAACATAGATGGTAAAAATATACAAACGACTGTGTGAGCAAAGGCAAGACAAAATGGCGTGTAGCAGAAGGTTGGAGGAATTATTTTGTTCCCATCCATTATTATTAATTTCCACAAGAAATATTAGCCTTGGCGTAATAGATGCAAAAAATATAGGAAATGCTGTGCGAGTGGGAGAGATGAAACTTAAATACCAAACAATGTATCATGTTCTAAAACCACTGTCTTGCAGTTGAGAAGAAACTGAAAACTCTGGAAATCCTGACCAATATCTGGCAATGCTTACTAAATCTAACAACCATGAAAGGTTGTTCTCAAATACAGGATTCCGATTCATTTCTTTTAGTATAAAATCTTACATGCAATGCAAGCCACTAAACAAATGAATTAATCAACAAAAGTAAAGAATATAGATGGATTCACTTGTAAGAATACAATACACTAGGGTTAACTCAAAAAAGCCCAATAAGGGGCTTATTTCCATTGAGACCTATTAAGAACAAGAACAAAAATACAAAATGGTAAATTTTTAGAAGTGCAAACCTGTGACATACTCATAGCAACAGAAAATTTAATATTAATTTTGTAAATTATAATGTATTCCCTACCCCACCTATTCTACACTGCTTTCCTTTTATCAACAACAAATTAATTTTACAAGACGTGTTTCATGTTAACTTCTGTAAAAATGAACTAAAATAATATGTAAACTAAACTATAAATAAATATAACCTATGCCATCCTAAGTGTCCACTTTATACTAGCTAACCTTTCATTCTAGCCTATCCACCCCCAGAAGTATGTAAATGAAAACAGGTAACACTGTAACCATAATTTTTTTTCACAATCATCAATTTTACAACCATATTACTAACAATCTATCCTTTTTGCTTGTGAAGACCATCTTGCATTCATCAGCTACCTTGTATAACTGCAGATTATAGGTTACAACAGTTTTCAAAACTAATACCAAACACCACTAGAAAGAGTACAACGAACAATAGTGAAACATCAAGCAGGACATCACAAGTTACAATAGACACCAGTGATATTTTCTTATCTTGTACACTGGATTAAACAAAAGGTACAACCCACCAAGCTATTGTATAGCTAAATCAAACAATGAAGACAAGATAACAGATCAAACACACTGAACTGTCAATTCTACACTGGCAATATATTAAATACCACATTACTAACACATGAAATTAGTTCTATAAATCGTATATGTAGCAATTCACTATTCTAAAATTAAATGGGTGCACACTGTGATGCCAGCTACCTCTTGCGCTCCGAAATTAAGAAACTGTCACCGAGTTGACAAAACGAAGGAACTTCTCTGGTATTGACCCAATTTCTAGCACTGGTTACTATTTAAAATTCATAACGACTACTGTTCTACGTCGTAATATTCTCCTTACGATGGCAGTAATCTACGACAACCATACACTGTTCCCACACTTGTAAAGGTATGAAACTGCACCGAACCTATGTCTGCGCACCTAAAATATATACTGGCGAGCTTTCAATTCTAGAAAAATTGGCAATAGGTTTCTATCACATTAATGACAGGGAAACTTCTTTACTCAGCACTACTTGGTATGCCAACACTTGGACCACAGTGTATAATATTGAAAAATGTTAACTTGACGCGGCAGAAAAATAAAATAACATGCAAAATATCTGCAAAATAAGGAAGAGAAAATGCCTTTACGTGTCTTGGTAAAGTGCCAAGATGGCCGACTGACGACCGACATATTAAATTGCTTACCTATTCTCACAAACTGATGGCATCGTAGCACTCCCTTCTTGAAGATTAATGTATTCTATAGTTGACAACTCAGAAAAGAGTCTAACGCTCATAACTAATATTTAAAACAACGCTAACAAACCCAATCCTTCTCTAGCTGTGGTTTACGTTGAAGTAGTGACCTTCCACAATCAGCTGGCATGCGCCGTGTAGACTCTGTACTGTAGGCTCGGAAATTCGGAGTCGCTGATACGTTACTGTTTACATCGAAGCCTAAGAACGAGTCTATCTTTTCACAGAAATAGATTTAGCTGATTAATATATTGTGAAAGAGCACATAGTTTGTGATTATATTATTCAATACTTTTATTCAGAAATATATATTTACAAACTATTCAGTAAGGTTTTATCTAGTCTACAACTGGTCACATGACAAGGATAACACGAACTTTATAGTACTTATATGGTAACAAAATAGACGCGGTTAATTCTTAAGAATTGCTGGGTACGCATTATTTCTTGTTTTAGGACTACTTTCATATACCATGAAGTATTCATTTTTCAACACAAACGAACTAATACCTGCACGTTTTGCTTATTCATTTGGTATACCACGCAACATGAAATTAATGGAAAGTAGGCCTACATACGACGATTGTTTATATACATATATATATTTTTGAAGATATAATGCTTCGTGGCTTTATGTATGTAGAGAATATGAATATCGCAGAGTGTTTGAAGCTCACAACTTTTATCTTAATATTTGTTTTAAACATTAGATATTCAGGACAAAATTCAGGTCGGCGCGGTGGTTTTGAATCGAGAGACTACGTAAAACACGTGTGTTTAATATACAATATAGTTGACAGATTATTCCTATGTATTTTTCACCGCCTATAGGTTAATATTAATTACCTGAGATAAAACTGTACGATTTTAATGATCAACCTGTAGTAGAGGGTGGTTTTCTATATATAACTGGTTTCCGTCTGGCGATTTTATTTATCTAACAAATCCCACCTTGTACTGGTTAGGGAAACGTGATATATATATATATATATATATATATATATATATATATATATATATATATATATATATATATATATATATATATATTTCTTCATTTTAAGCAGTAACAAAGTGTGGAATAAAAAAAGTATTGCCCATAGCAACTTAGTAAAAAAAAAAAAAATACTGCTCATAGCTCGATATAATAGTTTGTGTTAACCTGTTTTATTAGTTCATCTATTTATCTGTTTGCTTCGTTATCTATTTCTGGTATAAGTTCAGAAAGGGGTGACTTCAGAACAGCCATAGAATTGTGAACGTGTAAAAAAAAATCACAAAAAAATCTGTCCACTTTTACGCGACTGGCACAAGTGTCGTGGCAGTATTAATCAATGCCATGAAAGAACACCTGAGTCATGGGGCGCTGTCAGGGGCATCTGTCATTCGCGTCTGCTGAACACTTGACTTGTTCATGTTCTTCGTTCTTCTCGAACCACGGGCGCTTATGGCGTACGGGTCTCGTATCCACTCAGTTGTAGGTTCGAGTCCCGCACTCCTTTCCGATTCTCAGCAGTAACAGTCTAAACCCATGGAGGAAAGGTGACGGCTTTGGCAGCAGCTACTCAGCGCCTCCTGGCGTAGGCTCCTCGCCACCTTCGTTCATTTTGTCCACAGCAGCTTTCTGAATGGACTTTGCTTTTGCATTTTTGTCCTGCATGCCGGTCTGAAATGCGTAGAGGATGCACTATGGAGTGAGGCGTCCAGAGGCTTCGTGGGTATAGATGCTATGAATATAGAAGCAGAACAAAGTTTGCATATAGTACATGTCCACAGGTCCTCCATGCTGCTTGCAGGTGGAGTTCCTGAAATTGGGTACAAATTCTTCCTCAGAGGAAGTATGTGAAATGAATTTTAGAGGATTACCTACATAATCGCCCAGCAAAATTTCAGCCTCTCAAAAATAAAGGAATGCATTCTGTAGCTTGAAATTTATGTTTTGCTGTTAACACCACGGCTTAACAGATTTGTTATACAAACCTTCAACTTTTTTCATGAAAGTAGCAGTTGCCGACAAGACTGACGAGTTAAACACCATGTGAGGACGGAGCCTTAATGATTATCATTTATTTTATATTATTTGTTTTTTATTTTGTTATCACTTGTCTGTTTGATTCTTATTTATTATTAGTTATATGTCAATTTATTATTATTTACTATTTACCTGTTTGTTTATTATTTAACTATACCTATGCATTTATTTATGCATCTTATTCGTTATTTACATTATTATAGTTTTTATTTGTTCATTTAAAAAATCATAATAATAAATTATGATTTTTTTCCGCATCCGACCTAGATATGGACCAAAAGGTCTCCTGTCGGCATGCTCCGTCTTTGTAATCCTTTGTAATGACGTTTCGCTTATTACAGCTTTTTCAAGTACCTGTACTTGAAAAAGCTGTAATAATTATTCGAAACGTCACACAAATAAAGGTTCCGTCCCCACATGGTGTTTAACTCGTCAATCCTTCAACTGTTTTATATAATTTTTGGGCAAAACATATGTTCGAAATCTTGCGTGTAGCTTGAAACTTATGTTCTGCTGTTTCCCCACTGCTTAACAGATGTGTTATACAAACCTTCAGCATTTTTTTTTTTGTAATTTTCGCGCTAATCGTGTTCCAGATCTTGCGTGTAGCTTGAAATGTTGCTGTTTTCCCCACTGCATAAAACATTTGTTATACAAACCTTCAACATTTTTATATAAAATGTTTGCGCAAAACATGTGTTCGAGATCTTGCGTGTAGCTTGAAACTTATGTTTTGCTGTTTCCCCCACTGCTTAAAAGATTTGTTATACAAACCTTCAATTTTTTTATTACTATTTTTTCGCGCAAAATATGTGTGTGTGTTCGAGATATTGCGTGATGTCTCCTCGATGAACTTCGACTCGCTGAGGGACTTTGAATTCAAAGCCTCGGTAAAGCTGAATTCAGCAAATTCGAGCGTGAGATTGTCCACAAGGATGGAAGTGTTAGTAAGCTACAGTCCATAACAACAACAATCAGCAAATTCATACTGATAAATGTCATTACCCTCAAGCGGTGTAGCCTGGTAACTAATTCGCGGCGGTAATATTTTAGGAGCAATAACTCGCGTTACTATTCTGGAAGGTGGGGGGGGGAGTTATAGAGGTGGCATAGGAGAGTGGTAATAGAACGGAGTGATAATAAAAGTATTTATTTATTTGTTTATTTTGATAAGTAGAGACTAGACTCCAACCGCAACGGAACGCTTTGTATTTTGGTCCATAGCGTTGTTTGTTACTAAGTCCCTAACACATCAGCTGCACAAGACATGCAGTTGATACCCCATACCAGGGGTTCTTAACCTTTTTCCCGTTTTCTAAGCACCCCGAGAGTCCTCAGACCATCGACCCGTACCTCCATTAACCTGACACAGGATACACAATGGTAATATATTAAGACTAAATGTTCAATTGTACAACAATCAAGTGGTTCAAATTGTCATCCATCAGTTAATCATTAATATAAAAAACAATGTACAGTGATTATACACATACAGATTTAGACAATATTTCTCTAGTCATTTAAGTAACCCTGTCAACCGTCCCACAAACCCCAGGCTGAGAACCCTTTGCACAATACGGAGTCTGCAGCCAAAGAAACGGAAAATCTTCTGTACCAAAGGCATGAGACGCCCCATTACCAAGAACCTACTACTTAGACAACTTTCACTAACTTTTGCTAAGCTGCTTACGACTGCACGCAGACGAGCCTATCCTCTTATCAGATAATCATTTGTAAAATGTGATGAATATACTCAAAGACGCAATTAGATTGTTCTCAGGAGATAGATACTGTCAGTTATGTGTCAGTGTCGTTGGCTAAAGAGGACCACTTGAATGGATTCCGAGAAAGTGGGACAGAAAATGTGGATGACCAAGACGTGGTGGAGAGAGGATCTGAGCCCCGTCCCTTGGGGCAAAGGTCGTGGCCAAGAAAGGACAGATGGATGTGAAGGGATTCTTCGTGAGGACAAACTCTGAAATGGTGGCGAAGACACGCGATGGGGGTGTGGAGTCTCTCAGCTGAAAAAAGAAAGAGAGAAAAAGGGGAAGCAGTCAGATTAAATGTAAAAAAAAAAAAAAAAATAGATAAATAAAAACAAACACCAGCTTTCCTCAATCGCTGGCAGCACAGTCGGAAGCGATCAGGGTATCGTATCTTCCCATTCCCGGGTTCGATTCCCGGACTTCACTCCGATTCCCAGCAATGACTGCTAGTTACCTGTTCACACAAGAGTCCCCAAAGCGAACAACAAGGCAAAAGTGACGGCTACTCGACGCCTCCTGGTGTGCGCCCCCCTCACCTTCCTTATCATACATCAGCATGTACCATAGATTCTGACGTCACGAGTCCGTTTATTCACGAGGCCTTCTTGTGACGTAAGTGGGCAAACTAAGACGGACACCGCTTGCCTACTACGCCAGGAGGCGCTGAGTAGCTGGAGCTGTAGCCGTCACCTTTGCCCTACGTGTTATGCGCTTTAGGGGGCTGTTGGGGGAACACGGAACGGACAATCACTGCTGGGAATCAGATAGGAGTACGGGACTCGAACCCACAACAAGGCAAATGCGAGACCATCGCGCTTCTGATGACGTCACCAGTGTATGCAAGACCAGCAACCATGGTGTGTGTGTGTGTGTGTGTGTGTGTGTGTGTATGTGTGTGTGTGTGTGTTGTCATATAATGTTCACAAATTTTTGCATACAAAACACGTTCCCCCAACACAAGCACCCCACATCCCACACTCCTCACACCTCACTCCACCCTCCTCACCCCTCGCACCTTACTCCACACTCCTCACTCCCTCACCCCTCACTCCCCTCCCTGAGGCAAACGCTTACATGCGCAATCCCTATCAGGAATGCACTCATCATCGACTGTCAGGCACCTGGCACTGGTGCAAACAGCGAGCGACCCCCACGAAAGGCGATTTCGTTCCGTGCAAGGGGGGCTGCATCCTCGTGTCAAAACCGCGTCAGGCGGACATTGGTCAGGTCTGACGCTGTCGTTTTTCGAGTCGCTAGCGTCCCTACGGACCAGAGGCATGCAGCTTTATTTCATGAAGACTAAATATATATATATATATATATATATATATATATATATATATATATATATATATATATATATATGTATGTATATATATACAGATAGATAGATGGATAGATAGATAAAAAAAATAGAAATGAATTGACTTTCAGATAATCTTCTTAAATCTCTCTGTGTGACTCCACCTCCTCAAGGCCGAAGGCGCTTTGGGGCCGAGGCGAGGCGAAGAATTTGTGCTGCTTCTTCTTCCTCCTCCTCTTCTTCTTCTTCTTCTTCTTCTTCCAGCTCTCACGGAGACGATTCTCCAACTGATCTGGCGTTTCTCTCCCGATAGGTAAGTTAGGTTTGGTTAGGTTAGCTTTGGTTAGGTTTGGCTTAGTTGGGTTAGTTTTGGTTAGATTACCTTTGGTTAGGTTTAGCTTAGTTGGGTTTGGTTTGGTTTGGTTAAGTTGGGTTGGGTTAGGTTAGGTTGGGTTAAGTTAGGTTTGGTTTGGTTAAGTTGGGTTAGGTTAGGTTAGGTTAGGTTGGGTTAGGTTGGGTTAAGTTAGGTTTGGTTTGGTTAAGTTGGGTTAGGTTAGGATATGTTGGGTTAAGTTAGGTTTGGTTTGGTTTGGCTAAGTTGGGTTAGGTCAGGTATGGTTAAGTTAGGTTTGGTTAGGTTAGGTTAAATGTAATTTGGTTTGATTTGGTTTGGGTAAGCTGAGTTAGGTTAGGTATGTTAGGTAGGGTTAGGTTAGGTTAAGTTGGGTTAGGTTAGGTATGATTAAGTTAGGTGTGGTTAAGCTAGGTTTGGTTTGGTTGGGTTTGGTTAAGCTGGGTTAGGTTAAGTATGGTTAAGTTAGGTTAGGTTAGGTTGGGTTAGGCTTGGTTAAGTTAGGTCTGGTTAGGTTGGGTTAGATTATGCATGGTTAGGTTTGGTTAGGTTAGGTTAGGTTAGGTTCTAAATGGAAACTCAACCAAGCCAAAACAGCTGGGTAAACCTGCCATGGCGTAAATGATCGATGTGAGATTGTCCACAAGGATAGAAGCGCCGGTGAACAGAGTAAACAAATTTGCTCTCCCAGAACAGGCATCCCCCAAAAATAATTAAGTAAATAAATAAATAAATGAATAAATAGATAAATAGATATATAAATGATAAAGAAAGAAATACGAGGACAGAAGGAGAAACGAATTAGAATTAAAACGGATGAGAGAGAGAGAGAGAGAGAGAGAGAGAGAGAGAGAGAGAGAGAGAGAGAGAGAGAGAGAGAGAGAGAGAGAAAGAGAGAGAGAGAGAGATCAACTATCCATACGAGGAACCAGGGAAAGACCAATGCTACAGAAGACAAAAGAAGACAAACAAAAACAAAACAAGGAAGCCAATAAGCGACCAATAGATGATGACTGGGCGAGGTGGGAGAGTGGATATTTGAGGAGGAGGAGGAGGAGAAGGAGGAGGAGGAGGAGGAGGGAAGGTTTAAGTGCCGACCTCAGCACGACGACTCTCTGACCGCGACCTTCGAGGGCGTTCCTCGTCGTTGGCTGACTGACCTAAGGTCACCCTCAGGTGAGGCGACCTTATTGACCTATAGAATAAGGAGCGTCTACAGAATTCATAAAGTGACCTTATTTCTTTATCGATAATAAGACTTCCAGAGCCTCTCCTTTACCTCCTCTGCGGCTTTGGACCGATGTTGCCTCATCCAAGGAGGAAACCTTAGCACCGGCAGAAAACAATGTAAATAAATAAATAGAAAGGCAGAGGAATAGATAAATAAATAAACAAATGAATAAATAAATGAGTCGATAAAAAGATAGATGGATGAATAAATGAATAAACAAATCAACAAATAAACAAATAAACGGATAAACAAATTATATATATATATATATATATATATATATATATATATATTATATGTATGTATATGTATTTTTTTTTACAGACGTCAGAGGGAGAGTGGCTCCCGTACGATTCTCCTTCTCCTCTTCCATGTCCATGACATGATTATTTAATGACGTCATTCTTTCGTGACATCACTCTTGTTCCCACTTCACTTTCATGACGTCAATAAAATTTCATGGAATGGATTTCCATTGCTGTCTTGCATGACGTCATTATCTGGTGATGTAATTCCATGACATCACTCTTATATGACCCGTCTTTTATTTATGACGCCATAATCTTATGACAAATTATTTATGATACCATCCTTCCACGATGTTATTATATGACGTCACTATTATATGACGTTATGATTTTGTGACGTCATATAAGTGACATAATTCTTTTGTGACGTCATATTAGAGTGACGTAATTATTTTGTGACGTCATTCTGTGTTCAAGGGAGATTTGATGCTCTAGTCTTGATTAGAGAGGAGGCCTCTGGTCCAGCCCCGGCACATCCTCTGAGGGCGGGGCTCCAGTAAGAGTTCAGAGAGAGTTCTCTCTCTCTCTCTCTCTCTCTCTCTCTTTCACTATTGGGAATCTCTGAAATTCGGAATATTTTCAAAATTCGCAACGGAAAGTTTTCGAATAACAGAAAGTTGGGTGATTGCCAATAATGAGGAGAAGACGGCAGCAAAGTGTGTTGGAAAGGTAGTGTGGCTAATAAAATATTTTGTTTCTTTTTCTGTATATTTCAGACATAACACGTTTTTCAAGCACTTCGGAGTAAACACAATATAAATTCACACACAAATGTAAACCACACTCAGACACGCTCTTGTAGAAATATGATTAGTCACACGTAAGTTAGGTCACAAGTTCCCGTGACCCTAGGTCAATCAACACCCTAACTCTTTCTCTGACCCTCTCTCACTGTCACTTTTTCCTGTCTGTCCTGTGATCAAGTAGATCTGTTGAGTTACCCATTTATATATGTTCTTCTGTTCTTTCTACTTCCTAACTGACTTTGTCATCAATGACTTTATCATATAATCTATGGTTGCAGAGGAAATCACTTGAACGTGTGATTCTAATTATGCCGAAAAACCACAAGGGAAATAACAGAAATGAGACCGAGCGCTTTCGTCTATTCAGACATTTTTAAGGTGATCTATAATACTTTATTTCTGATTAGTTTATCTGACCTTTGTTATATTTTTATAATTAATTCTATTCTAATTTCTGATTTTGGCATTCTGTGTTTTGCATCTTCCATATACATCTCTTACCACAGCTTATTGTCCTGCTGAGTGTGAAATGATTTGTTCCTTCACACATTTCCTATCTCTGGGAACCATATTTATGAGTTCGGGTTTCTCTATTTTATCCTACAATACAATACAATACAATACTATACAATACAATAAGTAGTTAGTTGAACAATCTTTTCTTTCATCAAAGAAAATAACAAAGTGTAAGGCTGACAGGAGACCTTTCGGTCCATATCGTGGTCGGCTACGAAAAATGAAATACATAAATCAATTAAATGAAATAATATAAATAAATGAAAACAAATAAAGAATATATATTGATGAAATTGATAAATACAAAAAAAGAAAAATACTAAAAAAACGAACAAGTGAAAAGATAGGCAGATAAATAAATGAAAATAAATGAATAAATAAACAATATAGACAAAAATAATAAACAAATGAACAAGAAATAAGTATATAAACAAACAAGTGAATAGATAAACATATAAATGAAGAAATGAATAAAAAAAAAAAAACTGCTCTCGATGTGAGACTCCCGATTCTGGGCTCCAAATTCTATTCGGGAATCCCTGACGACTCCCAAATCCGGAGTACACTGACATCCCTTTGTTGCCAAGGCGACACAGCCGGGCTCAAAAGTTCGACGACAACCCTGTGGTATTGTTATCTGAGATCAGATGGCACCAGGTGTGTATCATATGTGTGTGTGTATTCACTTGGTCTTTGGATCACGTGTTGGACTCGTGATCGACAGCTATTTCCCTCCTGGAAGAGAGCTCAGAGCTCGTAGGTCCGATCTATGGGTAATGCTATGACCTTGCACACACACACACCCCCAACTCCCCGCCCACGAGAGTTGGAGTAACACCCCTCAGCGCTGCGATACTGATATTATTTCAGCCCCGGGCGAGGGTCGAACCCGGACCTCCGTAGTGTGTGTGTGTGTGTGTGTGTGTGTGTGTGTGTGTGTGTGTGTGTGTGTGTGTGTGTGTGTGTGACTGTTGGTGTGAGTGTGTGTATGTGTGTGCGTATGTCTGTATGTGTGTTTATATGTATATATGTATGCATACAAATGTATATATGTATATATGTATGTATATATGTATGATCTCTGGACCCCAAGTTAAACTATCTAGATTTCGTCCAAACTTGAAACAAATCCTCTGACAGGGAAAGGGTGGGTGGGGAGAACTCGCCGTGCTAATAGATCACCAAAAGGGTGAACCACTCCCCCCCTCCCCCCGCTCATAACGACCACCGCCATCATCATCATTATCATCACTCGGGATGTCGAACAACAGCAGACTCGGAGGGAATAACAGGAGCGAACAAGCGGCATTGAAATGGACCATTCAGAGGGTTGTTTTGTTGACCCAAAATGCCCCCCCCCCACACACACCCTTAGCGGCCTCGGATCACGTGCTCGACTCGTGTTAGACAGGTGCGATCCCTCCGGTTAAGAGCTCTGGTGTATGTGTTTCTTGTCGAATTTTTCTTAAATTATGTTTTAAAAATATTTCCCCTCCCTGCATTGACCTTGCGGTCATGACCCTACATGGGGGGTCCTCCTTGGGGTCTCCGTGCGCTCCAATGACCAAATCTATATTTCTAAAACAAGAAATATTAATTCTTTATCCAACATTGCAATAGCTGGTCATTAACCAGAGATATCCTTTAGCTTTGCATGGCTTACAACTCCAGTACTACACAGTGAAACGTCTTAAAGAGCGTGTTATAACAATTGGGGTCGCGGTCATAGACTAGAAGTTTCACGACGGGGGTCGTATGACAAAAGAAATAGACCAGGAATCAATCTGACCTCGAACACTGGTTTCCAATCTTTACGTTACTTTGTACCCCTTGAGCAACCTGACAGGCAACCAGCTACGACTAACAAGAATAAAAAATAGATATAACTATATTAATTTCGAATAATTTTATCAATAAATCTGTAGGCGTAGACTGCATAGGAATTTTAGTATTGATAACACCAAGTAAATTAAGACTAGGGAATTTATGGAATAACTAGACATGATTCGAATCAGGACGGTATGTATTGTGCAGTAGAGCTTAGTCTCTCAGTCCCTTACAGCCCATGAGGGTTGGCATTTGCTCCCCAGGTTGGGAACCCGTGAAGATGACTCTGTAACAGTCTTTGTTCTTATGCGCTGCTGTTCACTCGCCTTCTGGAGAAGACCTCTTCGACACTAAATTTAATCGTCTCGCATCCACTAACTCCCACTAGATTTTGGTTTGTGGCCCCTCTGGTGGCCCAGTGTGGCCCCCTGGTGGACCAGTGTGGCCCCCTGGTGGACCAGTGTGGCCCCCCTTGTGGCCCATTATGGCCCCCCCTTGGTGGCCTCCAGGGTCCCTCTAGGTAGGGGTCCACTGACCCAATGCAAACTGACAACAGAGAGCATCGTCCGAGAGGAAATGAAAATTGACATCAAGGCCGCCATAAAGTACTGTACATACTGTACTAGTGTACCCCATTACACCTGCGTCGATCTGCCTACGAGATATGGACCTTCCATTCGCAAGGGTCATGGCTGCCGATCCCATGTCCAGCACGTGATCCGAAACCGCGATGAATCACAAGTGCGTAGAAAGGCAGCTCCGTAGTTTGGACGACCAAGCGACGCAGTTGCATTTCGAATTCGATACTGATTTAAAAAATAATAGTAATAATAAAAGAAATAGACATATAAATAAATGAATAAAATCAATAAAAATCACGTTACGTATATGTTAAAACGATGACTTTTTGGAAAAAAAATCACGTGTTTGGGGAAAACATTATAATCATGACATCAAAGGATGAAAGCATGGCAGCAGCAGCAGCAGCTGGGGCCTCGTCCATGCCAAGTTGGATCCTAATTTAGATTTTGCTTTTTTCCTCTTTCGTCTATGCTTGAACGTGGCTGAGCAGCCAACGGGTATGGCGCTTGTTCTTGTTGCTATTGTTGATATCATCATCATCATCATTATTGTTGTTGTTGTTATTATTATATAATTATTGCTGTTGTTATTGTTATTGTTGTTGTTGTTATCATTATCATTTATGCTTATGATCATGTACATATTCATGTCTACGTCCATGTTTATACATTATATATATATATATATATATATATATATATATATATATATATATATATATATATACTGTATATGTATATACATATACATGTGTGTGCATGTGTTCGTATTCGTATTCTTGTTTATATTCATATACACAATGAAGCTCGTATTCCTATATATAATTTTCTTGTTCATATTTATGTTAACACCATCACCATTACTTCCATCATTTTCATCACTAATGTCGCTTTTGTTTTGGTCCTTGATACCACCACGTCCATCACCATTTTTGCACCCTTTTGCGTCAGTGTTATGAAACGTTGCGGGCCAAATATCTTCAGGTCCCAAGGTGCCTTGTTGGCACCGATGCACACAGAGAAAGAGATGCACTCAGTGGCACTTGACACTCCGCTCTGAGATCAGGAAGTGGCACTCAGTGAGAGTCTCACGCTCCCTGAAAACCCTGAGGAAGTCGCTGTACGCGCGAGATGCCTCTCACGAATCTCCCGCTCTTATCCTCAGGGGGAGTAAGGACGGTAATACCAGTTCTTCATCAAGAATCGTTCAGTGTCTAAGAATACAGTCGTAGACTCATAACTGTTACACTAAATCTTGCGGGTTGATATAATAGAGGTGTTCAAGTGGATCAAAGGCTTTAACAAGGGTGACGCAAACAAATTCATCCTATTAAGACAACAGGGCAGAACTCGCAGTAATGGATTGAAAATGGATAAATTTAGATTTAAGAAGGAAATAGGCAAGAATTGATTTACCAATAAGGTGGTCAACGAATGGAATAGACTTAGTAACCATGTAGTAGTGAGCGCTGAAACTATCGGTTGTTTTAAGAAACGGTTAGACAACTTTATGGATGGAGATGACAGGTGGTTATGGGCATGGAACTGCCTAGTGTAGGCCTTATGGTCTCTTTCAGTCTCCTTCATTCTTATGTGCTGCCTGGAAGCCCACAGCCCTATCACAACCGGCGACGGCCAACGGGCCTTCCCATAGATCTCTTCAGGGAGAAATGTCGGATTGTTTAGGAGGCATTCATAATTTGCGCACTTGCGAAACTTGCGGATCAGGACGGTTAGGTTAGGTAGGGGGGGGGGTTTAGGGCTGGTTAGGTTAGGTTAGGTTAGTTAGGTTGGGGGATTTTTGGGCTGGTTAGGTTAGGTTAGGTTAAGCTAGGTTTGCACGATCCGCAAATTCCGCAAGTCTGCAAATTACAAATGCACGTTTTTGGTCGTGAATCTCCCTCACCCGTTCTTTCTTTAACAATAACCAGCGCTTCTATCCTTCGGGACAGAATAGCATCGAAGAAGTGAAGTCACACAAGCGGCGAATACCCAAGGAGGACAAGAAAAGAGAAGAAAGATGACAGAAGCGAAAAAAGGTGACTGACTAGCACCATTTTTGAGTGGAGATGATAAATCTACTACGGTAAAGGAACACTGCGGGACTGAAATGTTGACTTGATGAAATAGATGCAGTTGCTATTCTAAACAGAGGGTGTACTAGTATGAGGCTTTCTCTGTATCGCTGGCAAACAAGGGGAAGGAGAGGTGGAGGAAGAGGACGAGGAGGAGGTGGAGAAGGAGGAGGAGGAGGAGGAGGAGGAGGAGGAGGAAGAGGAGGAGGAGGTTGTCATACAAAGTTATGAGAAGTAAAGCGGAGAGGAGGGATAGATGAAACTGAACGAGATTATATATATATATATATATATATATATATATATATATATATATATATATATATGTATGTGTATGTATAATATATATATACATGTATATATATATATATATATATATATAATATATATATATACTGACATCTTTTATTGAAAATTTATCACTTCTCATGACAAAATCTGTACAACTCGGGGCCGTGGGGGTGTCATAAAATCCCAATAACATTCAGTTGATACCTCCATGCAGGGTACACGCACACACACACATACAAATCCATATGTACATGCAGCACGTACATACATATATACATTATACAGGCATACGTACACATCCATACGTACATACATTATGTTGGAGAGTATCTAAGAAAACTGAGCCTAACGAGAATGCGACAAACACCATTTATTTTATATTATTTATTTCTTTGTTATTTTTTGTCTGTTTGTTTATTATCATTTGCTTGATTATAATTTATTATTATTGATCTGTCCATTTATTATTTACTATTTACCTGTTTGTTTATCATCTAACTTTACTTACTTATCTATTTTATTATTATTTATATTATCATTATTTTTATTTATTTATTTACTTATTTATTATTATTATATATATTTTTCGCATCCGACGTAGTTATGGACCAAAAGGTCTCCTGTCGGCATGCTCCTCCTCCTGTGTGATCCTTTATAATAAGCATGTTCAGAAACTGTATAAGGAAGAAGAAGCAGCACAACAAATACTATCGCATGTTCGTAAAGTGAACTTATGCTTATACAGCAAACACAGAACACACTAACAGACTTTCTTTACTATACTTGTGGAGAAATTAATGTTGCCTTAAAAGTTACCATGTAGTGAGCGCTGAAACAATTGATTAGGTTTATTTATGGATAGGGATGACAGCTGGAAAGGGACATGGAACTGCCTAGTGTAGGCTTTATGGTCTCTTGCAGTCTTCTCCCGTCTTATGTTCTTATGTCTTAACACTATTCACATTAAAGGGTTGACAAACTTATTGAAAAAAGCAACAAGAACATGTTATCAAATGTATATTAAAAACATTGTTCAGAGTATCGAGGGAAATAGTTTTATAATTATAGAACTCTTCCAGTCTTTCTATTGTATTTTTTCATGTTGACTTTTGTAGTCACCCCTTGCACAGACTGGTTTTCTGTAAACTGTAATGAGATCATGCGCTTATACACACACACACACACACTCACATATGTGGTGATTGGTTTGATGACGAAACATTGCCACGTTGTACTGGCGATGATACTAGCATCGCGCGCTAGCATCGCGCGATTGGGCCTCGACTCAAGACAAACGAAATTAGATAACATAATTAAATCTTGTTGGGGTAAGACTTTTCTTTATTTTTTTTTCTTTATTTTTCTTTTTAATTTGGAATCTAATGTATGGCATGAACAAGGTTCTCTTCGGTCAGGTTCCAGGTGTTCCGAGTGGGAGTGTTGTAGGACTTTTAGGTCCTTATGCCATTGGCCAACATATCATACAAAGAAATGAACTTGGTCAATCATTAATGTTAAGGACGACTAAGTCCACCTTAGAGGAGGAGCTTTACCCCTTCCAGAGGTTTAGTCTTAAGCTAACAAACAAAGAGAAGTCAGTCTGAGTTTAGAGCTTTTGAGTTATCAGACTGACAATCAGTCTAGGTAAAGACGTCATCTGGGGTAACCATATATAAGGTCTGTATCTGAAAATCTAAGGACAGCCTCCCACACTCCGTACACTAACACTACTCAATTTCGTAATGTACCAATCAAAGCAAAAACACAAATTGAAATAATATAAAAGGAGATATAGTCCCACTCAACACCACCATTCTTGATATCAAGTAAAAAGACTATTTCATACACGCTTACTGTTCGTGACTCTCCAGCTACCAACCAAATCGCCAGCTAATGGCGTAAAGAGGGGATCGCGACATATACAATATGAATAGCATTTCGCAATATGGGACATTGCGCCATAGTATTGATTGTGTATTGGCACTGTACATTCTAGTCACGTGATGGTATACATTGCATGACTTTGCACCTCACCAACGCACCCCTCACCGATCACCCCACACTCCCTCCCTCCCTCCTCCCCCCACCCTCCTCTTCATACAAGATGTTCTAACGTCTCGTTTCAGGAGAATCAATCTCAGCGGCCCTTATCTCCTCTCTCTACACTATTCCTGAAGGCGGAGCACCCCCCCCCCACCTCAACCTTGGGGAGGTGGGGGGGGGCAAGGGGGTAGATTTTCTCCCTTGGGGGGGTAAGTTTCAGGATTCCTTTGGGGGAAATTTTATTCAGGGACAATGATGATCAGGTTAACAGTTTTACCTGTCCCACTAAATGTTTAAGAAATAATTATGTTTTATTATTTTTTTTTGTAATATTAAGCAAGTACATTTTGTGTTTTAGTTATTATATACAGATAGATTTTAATATAATGTTTGTTTAGTATGGTGTTTGTGTTATGAAGGAATTGCGTCTCGTCCATTTTCTACCTTGTCCACATGACAGAAAAAATCCTATCTTTGGTTTGTAGCCACAGGGTACAACTGATATCATTATTTTTAATTTCTTTTGTTTCGTTTTATAGATATGACCATCCTATGCGTCATGCATTCCGCCCACCCCGACCCCAGATGTGAAACAACAACAGTAATGACAAAAACAACAACAACAACAACAACAAAGACAATAACAACAACTACTGACAGTCCTTCTGTTTTGGGAACATCATATTTCCAAACACAACTCCCCCTCCCCCTTCCCCCCAC